>NW_017732117.1:742358-743392 GCF_001890085.2 Hipposideros armiger
CACACAAGGTAGACAAATTAGACAGGGAGAAATCACAGATGGGGTTGTCCATGCTGCCTGTGCAGCCCTGACATGAAGACTCTGGCTTCATCAAGATAAGAACCAATGTTTTTGTTTCTGAGGACCTCCGATGAGTCCTTTTACTGTCCTAGCTGACTCAACCATGCAGCTACTATTTCTCTCATAAGCTGATTACCCTGCGACCTTTACCAGTGAAGAGACAGAAATTCAAGTGATTTGGTCTTGTAACCAGAGCCACAACCCTTGCAAATCACCATGCAGGGAATAGGAGCCAGGCCAAAAGAAGCAGGCTCCATAGGCAGAACCCAGCCTTCCTTCTTCCTCAGGGACAGCCAACCCTGAAAGCACTTACATGTCCTGCTGGGCTTAGGCACCAGGAAATTCATAGACAGCCTCTATGCATGTGTAGTTGGTTTGCTTATACTCAAATGACTGCACCAAGAAATAGGGGAAAAGGGGAAAAGGAAGTGGGTATTATTAAACATGTAGGAGCTGAATACCTTATTAGGCACTCTACATGTTTTATTTCATGTGATTCCAACAACAAATCTAAGAATATAATATTAGAGCAGAGTCATCTCTTATATTATGTTGTCTAGACAATCATGTGTGGTAGGTGTGGGGAGGTTTGGAAAAGGGAGAAGACAGAAGAGAGGGTGATGAAAAGAAATTAATAATGGGCTACCTCTTTGGGCCAAGCATCTATCATCCAGGAGCTCACCAGGTACTCTTGTATTTCATCTTCTATTATATGCCTCATAGCAGTATTATGGTATAGTTACTTACTAGCACTACTTTGCAACTGAATAAACTGAGGCTGTGAGAGATTACACTATAGACTCACAGGCACACAACTAGTATACGACAGAATCAAGATTTAAATTCAGTTCTCCCTCACGTGCAGATCCTGCTGCCTCTCCTCAGAGCAGTGTACACACATGGGCTCAAACTCACATGGCTCTGTGTCATCACAGGAAGTCAGACAACTAAGTTTGTGAACTTGTTGCAATGAT
>NW_017732117.1:743625-762044 GCF_001890085.2 Hipposideros armiger
TTTCTTTACCCAAAGATAAAAGAACTATTGAAAGGAAGACATTTTGAGGACATTTAGGACATCAAGGGTAATACGATGAAAGCTCTGATGGTCATTCCAGAAAAAGAGTTCCAAAATTGCTTTGAAGGGTGGACTAAGTGTTGGCATTGGTGCATAGCTTCCCAAGGAGAGTACTTGGAAGGTGACCATAGTGATATTCAGCAATGAGGTATGTAGCACTTTTTTCTAGGATGAGCTCATGAACTTAATTGTCATACCTTTGTATACAGATAGGGTCACCTGGAAAATCATATTGCCTTGAGATGCAGCCAGGCACCATAGCTTCCTGTTGAGATTCAGGCTTCCCTAGTTTTAAGAGGGCCTCTGGATATATTGAGGAAAAGAAATGAACACAGCTAAAGTATGTCTCTATTCTTGAGTCATTCAAATGAGATGTATTCATTGCTCTTAGTCAGAGGTAACACTCTGATGAGATTTGGAAGTTTAAGAACTTTTCTAAAATTTGTTTGCAAGCACATGAGCATCAAATTGTATGGTGAGAACACAAAGAGGACTTGCCTTACTGTAACAAGGAAGGTGAATTATAATAAAACATGTTCCAACCTTCTCGGAGCCCAGCCATTCTATCACCACCCAGTGTTACTCATGAGAAGCACCAAATCCCATCTGGGTGGTGGGACAGTTGTGCCCGTTTCCCCTTCCCCACTT
The DNA here is from genome assembly GCF_001890085.2 of Hipposideros armiger. Taxonomy (NCBI): domain Eukaryota; kingdom Metazoa; phylum Chordata; class Mammalia; order Chiroptera; family Hipposideridae; genus Hipposideros; species Hipposideros armiger. The sequence goes on from NW_017732117.1 coordinate 744,334, forward strand.
CAGTCATCTGTCACTTCCTGACTTCCTCATCTGAGGACTGCTTTCTACCCTTCCATGACAACAAGTAGTAAAAAACAGTACCTTTGTAAGACAAAATCAAGATACAGAGGAAGTAGAGAATGAGAAATAAATTGCAGATGATTCAAGGAATTAGAGTTCCTGTGGAACTAAAACGGGAGGCAGAGGAAGGAAATCAGGCACCCCTTGTAGATGATGATGGACATAATTAGATGACTCAGGAAAATGCTGATGGTGCTTAAACCTCCCCACCTGGAGGTTCTAAGGCTGCTTGAAAAACTATGTCAAAAACTGGATGGAACCTCCTCCTCCTCCTTCGTTTTCAGAATCACAGAATGATACCATCTTCTACCTAGTTGTCAAGTTTGGAAACCTGGAATATTCCCTATATCTCCATCACCTCATGCATCTATTCCTTTGCGTTTGATCTATCCTGTAAAAATCACCCCGACTTTCCTGCTACTTCTTATTACTCCTCATCACTTTTCACCTGAATTATTTCAAGTTTCCTTAACATGTTTTTCCCTTGCCAGCTTGAACAATGCCCATTCATCCACCCTCCTGTCATGGTAATATTTCTCAGTTGTGAATCCCATCTAGACATTCTTCTGGTTAAATCCTTTGATGTCTACCCTATATATTTTAGGACAAATCCCAACATCTCAGCATTTTTTGTGAATTTTTTAAGGATCTTGCTCTTGCCTGCTCCTTCCACCTTCTCTCCTGCCATGTGCCTCTGCCCTCACCCCTCTTGGGATAATCTGCACTTGCAGCTTCTTACTTTGCTATGCTTCTCAAGTCTATATGGGTTCATCCAGTATGAGCTTCTGCCACTCACTTGCTCCCCTTCTCTTCCTTTTCCTGGCTAATTCCTTCTGCTCCTTCAAGACTCAGCTCAGGCATCTCAGCTTCCGTAGGCGTGCCTTGAGCCCTTATGTCTGGTGTGTACCCTCTACTGGGCTCTTCTAGTCTTTGAACAACACCTACTATGTTGTACTGTAATTTTAAACCCTCCGCTGTCCCGGGGCTTTCTTGAAGACAGACATTTTTTTGTGTTTGTATCGCAGTACTTGTCATATATTAGCTATTTAATACATGTTTATTGGATTGAATATTAAATTCTACTCTGTTTTTTAAACATTTCTGTGGTGTTCTACCAAAAATCTTCCTAGTTTTCTAAGCTTGCCTGCTTGAATAATCCAAAACTCAAAAATGTGTTTCTCTTTTTTAAAACTTCAATAAAGAAATCACACACACACACACACACACACACACACACACACACGGTGCCAAACAAATGTATACACATTTTAAGAAAGGAAAAGTGTATTAAAATTGTAATCCTAATATATACTGATAACAAAAGATGAATACAAGTCATGTTTGACCTCTGCAATTGCAAGAGGTGCTCAAAGTGGTTACCATCAATGTCCAGACACTTCTGATTACGGCGAACTACTGCTTGAGCAATGTTAACAAAGTGTCCACCTGTATATAATTTTTTGGCACCCCTGGTGTGTGTGTGTGTGTGTGTGTGTGTGTGTGTGTGTGTGTATGTCTGTGTAGTTTTAATTTTTTGAAGGAGGCAAACATAGTTTAGATTATGTTTTATAGAAACTCTAAAAAGTGAGGACATTGAGGGAAGGCTGAAGGAAGAATAGGAGAAAAAATACCTAATGCATATTTTGTAACTATATACACGAGGTACTATGTTTAACATTCTTACCTATTTATACCTGACAATTCTCACAACCAGTGTTCTCAGGTGGGTATTACTACCATTGCATTAACAAAGATGAGAATGAAGTTCAGAGAGAGTAAGAAATGGTCAAAGGCAACGTAACTTGTAACTTGTTAGGTCAGAATTTAAAAATAAGTTTCCCAAAATTACATCATACTATATCTGCTTTGAGGACTTTAACTGAATAAAAGGAAATATGTCTTATAGGATATAACAAGTAGTGAAGAAGTAAAAACCATAAATATTTTTATTTTTTAAATTGGAGGTGCTGTTAAACACTTAAATGCAAATGAACCAGGTATTTCACCCTAACCCCTAGGGTTGTAGTCAAGTCTTATCTGGAGGAACTCATTTTAGGAGAAAGTATTCGCAAGCCCACACTTAAGTTTTGCCTCTCACCCTTTAAGTCTTTGCTATGCCCATGGCCCAATCACCATTTTCTCTTTCCCACATCAGAAAGGCTCATGGAGATTTGATATTCCGTGAGAGAGCTCAATAATCCTGTGTAAAATTGAAACTTAATATTCTAACCAGATCTGACATTCAAGAAGTCCTTTCTCCCCCCCCACCCCCTCTCTCTGTCTCCAGGAGGACTTGCATCAGCCTTATCATCAACTACACAATGTGCAGTGTGGCCGTTTGACCATTTATAATTTTAACTCCTTTCATGGTACTCATTCATCCAAAAGATATGTATTTATTACGTCAATAAATACTTGAACATTGCATGTGCCATTGTCCTGATACCCCATTTATTTTTGTGCTTGTATACCTGTTCACTATATCCATTATATTAGCTGTCTACATCCCAGCTTTTCTTCCTTTGGGGAAAAAGTGGAAAAAATTAAGAAGCTTCCAATTATTTCCCAATATTTGCCCTCTCAGGAGTCATTTTCTCATAGCTCTATCTGAATGTTTGCTATACTATAATGTTTCTTTTCATAGGGCTGTTTTCACATCTTAGACATGAGCTCCTTAAGTGAAGTTCCTCACTAAATATAATGCATGAATGAATTAATTAATTAATGAATAAATGGGGAAAATATAAGAAAAAATCCCTAATGACCTGATGAACATGTAAAAGGAAGGTGGCATCATTTGTAGCTTTAGGGTTTTGGTTTTTAATAGTAAGCATAGAGCTTGGTACCAATTAGCTCTGCTCCCTAATTTTCATCAAAACAAATAACTTAGTTAACATAAAATCAAATAGAAAAAAAGAAGTGATTGCCAGTTGAGGTCTCTCCTGTCTGTCTGTATCTTCAGTCATTTGTTATGTTCGTTGCATGACTGCATCCCTAGTGTTAGAAGGTTAAACATCAACATATGCTGATCTGGATGTTTCCACTTCACTCCCAATTCTCTATCCTTGTCCATCCTCTTCCCACTGTAGCACAACATCCTAGCAACAAGAATGCCCTGAATATATTTCCTAAAGCACTCCTCTATGTATATATTTTTAATGGATGTATTTTGAGCAAAATTAACAAAAAATGCATCCAATCGTTTAACTGCTATGCTTAAGAATAACCAGATAAAGCTGCCCTTGCAGAATGGAAAGATAACAGCAAAGAGTTTCATTACTTTGAAGTGGCTTGGTAAATAGGTATGCCTGCCAAAGGCTAGTTGGAGGATGATTTGTGGATGGATTGACAGGTGAAGAATGGATAGATGGCTTAAATAAATAGATGTGAACAGTCACATTAGGGAGGTGCATGAGTGTATAGATGGAATAAGGGTTAGATAAATGGGGGACATAATATATGAATGAAGAGGTGAGTGGTTAGCTGATGGAGAAATAAATTGGTACATTGATGATTGATGGAGCTGAGTGGCCAGATGGAGTGAAAGACCAGTAAATGTCTATGCCAGCTGGAGAGCAGATGGATGGGTAAATGTGGCATGTATGAACAGGAACAGCAGAGGGTCAGGTGTGGATGGGAAGAGGCTGATTAAAAGGAAGATTATAGGAGAAGCGAGAAAGAGCACTCACTAAAGGTATGAAGATGGTTAGAGTATCTGGAAATCTATTTCCTCGACAAGTCATGATTTTATTATGAGCCTGAGGAAACTGGAAACTCTCACTCACTGGTACCTACCTTTCCTTGGCATTTTAATTTACAAAGATTATGATATAGTTTATTGAGTTAGCTGTGTTCTATTCCCTGTGAAGGACAGAGGGTCCTGAGAGGTCAGGGATTAGCCCTTGTCTACCTAAGAAGCCAAGAAGAAACAAACCTCATAACTGTAGCTCAGAGTCTTGGCCAGAGGTGCTAGCCATGCTGTAATATCAACTGAAGAATCTTAACCCCTTTCTGCTGAATTCTCAAACCATAACCAGCCATTGTCTCTGAGCTTTATTTGGAGAAAGTCTTGAGAAACCCAGTGATTGAAAGAGAAACAAAAACTGTCCAGAAAATTGTGAACTCACACATTGAGGGGTGGAAATTCACAAATGGTACAGATGAGGAAACAGGCATTAGGAAGATCAATTCAAGGTCACATATCTAGTTAATGGTAGAAGTAGGATAGGCTAGTTGATATAAAAATGAGTGATGAGAAGCAGAGTTGTACATAAGAGGTTAATATCTGTTCCTTCAGGAAAGCAGATAAATGTTTGATGAAGGTGGAGGAGCCAGAGTTTTAATGACAGAGAAAGATGTTTTAGAAAAGGCGATCAGAGGAATGGAGTTTCTTCTCCAGGTCTCTTTGTAGTGCAATTACCCATAGTATACTGTAGTACAACCTAATATAGAGAACAATTAATCAACGGCAAATATTTCTAAGAATAAGTATACCATAGTCATCATATCTTCTCATACTCTTGTCAAAGTTGTGTTTAATTTAGTAGAATCAAGCTGCAGGAACTATTAAGGAATAGACTGCCCAAACTGAGGAGTGTCTGGCTATTATTTTTCTGAAATTTCTTTTCTGCTTCCATTTAGCCAAGGTCAATAAATATTTTTTAGGCTTCGAGGCTGCAGCTACATTTTATATTATTTGTAAATGACATATATATTTAACATACAGGTGTAACATGGAAAGCACTTAGCGTGACTTCAATGCTGTGTGTGTGAGCAAGAAAGGAGAGAGAGAGAGAGAGAGAGAGAGAGAGAGAGAGAGAGAGAAGCAACTCAGTTTTCTGATTGTATATACTACCCAAAACCTAAAACACACATATAGGACAAGCATATTCTGCTTCACTTTTCTCCATTCCTGGATACTCAATGAAATATCCTAATAAACAGCCCCCCCCAAAATTACAAATTTCTTCAAACTTTATTGATACACTGCACAATCACAACCATCTTGTATTCATCCTGAATTAGAAAAGGTTACAACTACAATGTAACATGCACAAAATTCAGGTAGTATATTCACCCTTAATACAATTATTGACAGAAATCAAGTCGTTGTTGATTTTTGAAGGAAAAGATATGGAAGAAAACAAAAGAAAAAAGAACTCTAGAAGGCTGACAAAGTCATATTCTTGTATCATGTGATAAATTTTTAAAGCATTTGAACATAGATTTAAGGATAATTGTGAGAATGGGCACACCCATTGTCTGACACAGCTATAACGGCACCATTGATAAGTCATATTTTTTTTAATCTATAGGACTCTGAACTTGACAGATACATTTTCGTACACCCACACATACCTCACAACTGCACTTTACATGTCACAAAAATTTTCAATGATTAAAAATTCTCCCTCTAACACACACAAGGGCAGCTATTATTACTTATCATTGCTATTATTGATATTCTTATAAATCTGCCAATAACATAGAAAGTGGCCGAGAAAGGATAGTAGACAGTTCACAATCTTTCTTTTTCCACTCAGTGGTGTGGAACAACTGAACTAACTGTGTGCCTTTAAAAGGGCACCACTGAAAGAAACCAAAAGGAACCTCTTGCAAAATACTAGAAATTAGGCTTAGCTGACTACTTTCAGGATGAAGACAATTGTGTCTAATTAAGTCCACTCCGCATTCCTTTGGACTCTCCGTATTCTGCACCTGAAGGTTAAATTGCACTCGTTCAGCCCTATCTTTTTGCCACATCTTTTAATTACAGATCTACTTCTTCCTCTTTTCATTTACTTCTCTTCTCTGAAATAAGAAATGAGGGAAATGAGACTGGCATTTTTATTTGTTTGCTTTTAGTGATCATTAGGAGTTCTCATCATATGCTATCTTTTTGAAAATGTCTCCTTCTTAGTTACACACCTGTGAAGTTTTCCTGCAACTGCTCAAACTTATTTGTCTTAAAAGAAAAAGAGAGTGTATCTTTGGATCGTGGGAGGGGAGGCAATTGGGTGTAAGCGTGTCTAGGTATACGGCTCGTGCAAAATGGAGACAAAAGATTTTTCTTGTTGGAGGAAAAATGAATTTTGCCAGAAAGAAAAAAATTATGCTGCTTCCTCTCATTTCGAAGAGATTAAACTTTGCTTTCCATGTGTGTGTGTGTGTGTGTGTGTGTGTGTGTGTGTGTGTGTGTGTGATGGGGGATGGGGGTCATTAGAGGGCTGGTTCCAGGCATTGCAAAGCCATTATTTTCTCTGGTGAGGACTCAGAGTGAAATTGGGAAAGATAACCCCACCCCCATTGCTCTCCTCACCTTGAGTCATTCCTTCCATCCTTCTACTGATGGGGCTGATGACATCCATACACAACTACAGAGGAGCAGATGTTCTCAATGGCACTGGAAGCATTGACCAAAATTAGGGTATTCAATTTATAGCCACTCCTGATGCAATGACAGTGATAAGCTCACTTTGGGGTCTATTGCCCACCTTGAGATTCTCTATGCTTTTCATTTAGGAGTCCTTTCAACATAGGTAGAACTTGCTAACTCCTCCACGTTGAGTGCAAAGTGACTGGATTGATGCAGAAACAGATCTTCAAACTCATCCTGGGTTGTGGAGTTTCTAGAGTCCCAGAGCACATTTCCATCCAGGTTTTGAGTGGAAATGTGTTGAAAATGTGTTGTCAAGTATGAGCATGGGTTCAGGGGAAAGAGGCCCAGTCCTCTTTTTGATACAAAGCTTTACCTTTCCTTCTATTTAGTGGAGCACAGTTGCAGCCCAACAACAGTGCGCAATGCTCGAGGGATAAAATATGTCCATTCTTCTATATGCCTCCCCTCCCCAGATTAAAACAAGAATGAGAAAAACTAAACACACTTGTTTATACTTGTAGATAACTGTATCAGGCACTTGACATTAAACTTCTCAAAAACAAGCTTGGCCAGAGCCTTAACACTAGCACTTTCAATGGCATTACTTTGGTGGAACTACATATTAACTTTATTTTGGGAAGGGGAAGGGCTTCAGAGTAATTAAATTGCTGAATTTCTCTCACCTCATCTCCTTATTTGGTCTTCTTCCCATGTGGAAAACCCGTGAAGAACTATAGGTTGCTCAGAGGCGTGTCTATTGTTTTTTCCTTTACCCCAACTTCCCCCCCACCGTTGACACCTTGAAAAAACTCTGTCCAGCAAGTCTTATCCATCTACCCTCCATATGTAAAGTTGAAAGAGCATGTGTAAGTGTGTGTCTTTAGTGAACATTTACTGTTCTGTATGCTTCAAAATGTTGGGGAACAGCTATGTCATATGGAGCCATCCCCACCAAAGTAACCCCAATACCACCAAAGTTGGGGTACGTCTGTTGTGAAGAAGAGCAATTTTCTTTCCCAGCACCCAGTTTTCTTGGGTCTTATTTACTTGGTTGATTTATCCCAGACAGATTAGGATTGACTGTAGGATTTTTTCCCCCCTCTGAAATATGGCTGGAATAGGTAACTACCAGAGGTTCTTCATGGTGTCCAGTGGAAGAGGGTAGTGCTGAGTTTTATAGTGACTCTGAGACCGAGTACCTTGCTCTGTTCAAAAGGTTCTGGTGATCTTCCTGGCCAAAGGAGAATGGACCCCTTCCTCTAGAACAAGTCTTGGAGTGAAGAACATGTATAGCTTGTCCATTTCAAGCACCGTGTTCTCCAAGACTACCCACTCCCCACAGCTTCTACATTTACTTTACTCCAAAGTAACAAATTTATTATCAGTAGAACACTCAAATGACACATTTAATTCTCATACAATGTCTGACACCAACCCTACTCCAGGTGCTGAACGTGGTGACAGATCTAAGCATTGATGTCCAACCTTTAATTATGACTTTGCGTCTGCTCATAATTGTCCCTGGAACTTGGAATCAATACACTGCTTTTGGCACATCATTTATGTTCCCAGAATCTGGCTCCTGGAGGCTCACTAGGAAATGCAGATGTCTGTCTACAGCTGGCAAATGTAATAATAATTTCACTCACACCAGTTCTTATGAAAGTGCTTAGCTTTTTGTATGCCAAAAAAAGCCTATCCTAGGTTTGTATTTTATGTGTGTGTGTGTGTGTGTGTGTGTGTGTGTGTGTGTATACCAGGGGTGCCAAAAAAATGTATACACATGACTTATGTTCATCTTTTGATCAGTATATATTGAGTATTACAATTTTAACACAGTTTTTTCTTTTCTTATGATGTATACATATTTTTGGCATTGTGTGTGTGTGTGTGTGTGTGTGTATACACACACACACACACACACAGAGAGAGAGAGAGAGAGAGAGAGAGAGAGAGAGAGAGAGAGAGATACACACACATAATATTTTTGAGTGTGGGCCTGAAAGAGTTTTCCAATTGAGGCAGGCATGTCTGTGAGCTAGTCATTGTTGGTGCTTTATTCTCATCCTCTCAGTAGGTCAGTCCCTGCAGCACAGGTCAAGAGGAGTACAACCTTGTGTGGTTTTCAATGCCATTCTTTTGGATCACAGGCACCTTTGCTGGCTGAATCCTTCTTGTCTCAGGAGATAATGAAGAAATGTCAGGTCAGCTCTTGTTTATATGTGGGATCTGCTTGAACATGGAGAGCTGAGGGAATTCTTCCCCCAAACCAGTGGAGAGGCAGCCTGTATCAGAGGAAATTGTGTGTCACTTACACGTTCCCCCTTCTGTTTGCAGTGTTGTGTTAATCAAGTGCTTAGAAATTAAGTCAGTTGCTCAAGTGCCCTCAGCTCAGAAGAGTTTCCTGAAACAAATATTAGAGTTGTCAACACACCCGCCATGTAATTGGTGTCATCAGCTTTTTACTGGATAGTTTTCAAACATATTAAACCAAAACTGGAGCAAAGAGGAGACAATAGCCGAAGTCATCACACTCAGACTGGTGGACTGCTCTCTTCATATTCCACAGACAGGTGTGTGTGTGTGTGTGTGTGTGTGTGTGTGTGTGTGTGTTTTGTTTTGTTTTTATTTACAATTTATGTTCTTGCTATTAAGAGAAGCCAGCAATGGAGTATGTCCCATAGGTTCCTGACATACACTTTCTTGAAAGGCTGAGAGAAGCATGAAGGCTGGCACCTTGGTCCTTCAAGTGTGAAAGAAAAAAAAAGAAAAAAAGACAGTACTAATCAAGGCTTTCCAGGGCTGATCTGCTTCCCGAGAAGTTTTGGAAAACACAGTCTCTTCTGGGAATAGTGAGTGACTGATCATTACATTGCTACTTTGGTCCATCTGCTAACAGCATCTACTTTGGGAAGATGGGATACCATGTTCCAAAGAGTCCATGACATATTGCTTTTCTATGTTGTTAGCCTGTGAGATCACTGGCTTTCATTTGAGAAGCTGATAGATAATTTTGAAGATGCCAATGTCTGCTGAAGGTAGAAGAGAAATGAATACAATAGAAAAGACACAATATAATTAGACATTAATATGGTGATGAATTGATAATGAATAGTGGGGAAAGAAATAGAAAGAAGTGTTAGATAATTACATTGATAGATTGGTAAGTAGAGTAAATAGATTGCTAGAGAGGAAGATGGGTGGATAGATAATTGAATAGAGAGGTAAATCAGACAATTGAGTAGATGGATAATCATATGATTACTTTGATAAATAGCTTGATAAAACCCAAATAATCAGCCATCTAGGAATCATTTTTTATGAGTTGGACAGCATTTTTAAAGAGAATCACTATTCTCAAAATGCCTCCCCCCATTTTGGTCATTTGACTTCTAAATTTTTAGTGTTGGGTTGTGTGAATAGCCCCAAACCTCTAATCTTTATAGCTGGTGAGGAACACAAATAGAGTAGAGTGGCTAGAGAAGATGGCAAAATTATATATATATATATACTGAGATAACATGGCAGAAAGAAAGGATGTGAACTCTAATGCAATTAGATAATAATAAACATGGCGATAAGGATATATACACTGTAGTCAAGAAAATGGTCCAAAGCTTAAAAGACACAGGTAATAGAACACTTGGGTATAACTCTTGCTGTGCATTACATTATAACTCAAGTTGTGTCTTTAGGGTGTTAATCATGAGGCACATTTTTTTCCCAAATGGAGCTTATGTTTTAATGTGGAGGAGGGGGAGGAGAGATTGGTGGTGGTGATGGTGGGGAGGGAAGTAGAGGAAAGGGAAGGGCCAAGGTAGCAGGAACAGATTCCACTTTTGGACACACCAGTGAATGATTATCCTACACACAGTAGAACCCTGTCCACCCCTCCCTCAACCCCATTCATTTAACCTGGAAAATAAAAGTCAAAGAAAAAAAACAAACCCAAAAATCAAAAAAATCAAGAAGAATAACAGAAACAAACAAACAGAAAGAAGCCCAAACTGTTTTGCCCTCCGCAGTGTAGATTAAAGTCTGTGATATGGAGAAGCAGGCGTTGCTCAGAGAACCTATGTTTTCTTATCAAAACTTGATGAAGAAGTGGACAAAGAGGGTCCCTGATAGCCAGAGACAAGCCAGTGCTCTAGAAGCCGAGTTTACACCATCAATGACTGCTCCAGGCCCTGTGTAGGGGAAAGAGAGACAGACCCATTAGCATGCACCCAAAGGTACCGTACTTATTCCCTGATGAGCAAAAATATAGACATGCTTTTCTGTGAGCATTCCCCACCTTTCACCCCCCACCACTGACCCTCTAAGTTTGGACAAATGGAAAGTTCCCACGGGGAGTATTTAGAAACCCCAAGGGGCAAATCAATGGGATGCCTTGGCCACTGTCTGAAAGATGAGGGTTAAAAAATAAAAGGGTAGAAGGAGGAAATGGCAATCAGGCCCATGGACTGAAAAGTTAGAGCTACAGAGAGGGCAGGACCTGATGGTCATTTCATAAGCACTATCCCTAATTGTGTTTTGTCTTTGGAGATGACATTCTGGACGGACAGGGATGAGAGTGGAAAGGAAAGGCATTGGGGGCAGGAGAGAGTCCAGAATGCAGACAAGCTAAAAGGGGAAAGAAGGAAAAAGGAATGGGAACATTCGTGAGCAACATTTTATGAGGAGTCTAGGTGTTGATGTAGCAGACTTTCCATCCTGTGTAACTTAGGTATTGTGGAGGTTCCTTCTGAAGTAGCTGAGGAAGAATGAATAATGTTATTCAAGACTTCTAAAGACTGTGATTGGGCTTATCCCAGTGGTGCCTCTCCCAAAGCAACAAAGAATACTCAACCATTCAAATCCAAACTGCCACCTAATGATTCAGCCTGAAGGAGTTCTCCCTGTACCTCTTTCTTTCTTGATCCCTCCCTCTGGCCCTTTACACAACCCTAGTGAATAATTCACATTCCATTGAAGAAGACCATAGACTCACAAGTACTATCCTTTTCTTTTCAGCTGCTAACCCTTGAGAAGACAAACCATGGGAAGTAGGATTGTCCTAGCCTGTTCGAAGGGCCCAGGAAAGATGTGTCAATGTCTAACTCTGCCTCTGTGCCCCTCTCACCTTCATTTAAAAGTCATAAGAATTTAGGGTCATAAGCAAGACCAGTAGCTAGCAAGCAAAGAGTATTCTACGGGAAGCAAAAGCAAGTACAAACCAAGGGATTATAAGCCATCAAGAGTCATTCCCATAGTGCCAATAACAAAAGGAAGGAGTTGCAGGCAAGACAAGCATGCCTCGTTTACCTTTTCAAACCAGGATTACACCGTCTTTCTGGAAGGAAACTGGTGTATTGGAAACGAGCATGACTGCTTTTAAAAACAGAGATGGTGCAGGGTCTCCTCAGATAAGACCCAATCAGTTGGCTTGCTTGTCAACCTAATGGCATGGATCTGTGCCTTGTCTAGGAAAGGACTGATGCAAAGCTTTGCTTGGGGAAGTACAGGTCTCTCACTTGAGCAGTGAGCACGCAACTATTCCAACTTCAGGGATTTTAACATGGATAACTTCTCTTCCTCTGATTTACAATGTGCACAATTCTCTTATTGACTAAAAAATCATTTGTACATGATAGCTTAAGAGTCTAGCTCATATTTCTCTGCATTTTTCTTATAGAGTATTTACAGACAAGGGCAAGATAAATGCCCGAGCTCAGTGCTATGGTCTTCATGTAGGTTTCATATATATATTTATGGAAAGTAGCCTGACTCTGGGGCCTCCATCAGTCCAGACATATATCCTAAGGAATCATATTGGCCTACAGAATATACTGAGTTGGAAAATGCCTAAGTTAAAGCTCAATGTAATTTTCTATAATATTTTCTGAAAAAGGTAAATGATTTAGAATTTTAAATGAGTTTATTAAAAATGAGCAATATAGATTTATAAAGCCCATGTGTCTTTATGTGTATCATTCCTTATAAATATACACATATATATGTATGTATACATGAGGTGTGATAAAAAATATGGTGAATGTTTAAATATAAACAAATTTATTACTGTAAAAGACATATTGCCATTAATCCCCCTCAAAATATACCCCCTGCTTTAAGCACACTTATCCCATCAGTCTTGCCACTTTCTGAAGCAGTTCTGAAAGTATTCTTTTGTGAGTGTCTTTAGTTGCATGTCGTGGCTGCCTTGATGTCCTGAATCGATTCAAAATGTTTATCTTTCATGGTCATTTTGACTTTGGGGAAGAGCCCGAAGTCACAGAGTGCCAAATCCGGTGAATAAGGTGGATGAGGACACACCATAATGTTTTTATTTGACAGAAATTTCTGTACCAGAAGTGATGTGTGACATGGAGTATTGTCATAATGGAGCATGAAACAGTTTGCCCATTTCTCAAGCTGTTTTCTATGCACATCATTTCTTAAACCCTCTAATAAGCCCTTATAATTCAGATTTCATCGTAGCATTCCTTAGTACAAACTCAGCTCACACAATTTCGTCAAGGTCAAAAAACACAATTACTATCACCTTGATGTTAGATCTTGATTGATTCTCTTTTTTCACACAAAGAGAACTGGGTGATTTCCATTGAGAACTCTGAATCTTGGTCTCAGAATCATCACCATAGACCCAAGTTTCATCTCCTATGATGATATGTCTTAAAAAGCTGGAATCTGAAGGAGCATGGTCATGCAACTCCAACAAAACTGACGAACGCTGTTGCTTTTGTTTGACAGTCTAAATGTATGGAACAAATTTTGCACTCAGTCGCCTCATGTTCAAATCTGTTGTTAAAGTGCTTTGAATGGAATCATAAGAGGTGTTCAGATCCTCAGAAATTTCCCTAATAGCCAATCTTCTGTTTGATCAAATCATTTCGCTTACTCTTTCAATATTCTCTTGGGATTTTGGTGTTGAAGGACACCCAGATCGCTCCTTGTCTTCAATTGCTTCACAACCATTGTGAAATTACTCAAACCACTTGTAAACCATCTTCATGGTCACTGCAGCATCACCATAAACTAATTTTAACATTTTGTATGTTTCTTTAGCATATTTTTGCAGTTTGAAACAAAATTTCATGTTAACGCATTGTTCGTGATCCATGATTTAAGGCACACTTTAAAACACTTTACGGTCTTCTCTCAACCATAGTTCACACCCGACTGACTGCATCAAACAAGTTGAAACTTGTCACACAGTTACTAACTGTCGACAACACCACTTCTCATATTGGAGATCCCTGCCTTTCCAATGAATGGCACTGGGCAGCAGCATGCACCATAGAGTTTTATCACACCATTTATGTATCTGCATACATACATATGACACATTAAACTAGGTGTGTGTGTGTGTGTGTGGTGTGTCTTCATCTAATTCACTGTGTTGATGTTAACTTAAGAAACAATTGAAGGGCTGGCAGAGTGGCTCAGTTTGTTAAGAGCTCGCCCAAGAGTGTGAGCTCTGAGCAACTGGGTCTCCGGTTCGATTCCCACATGGGCCGGAGCTGAGATGCTGCTGAGCTGCCAAGAGGTGGCAGGATGGCTCAGCTTAAAAAACAAAAAAAGAAAGAAACAATTGAAGCTCTAATAAGCTCTACTCTTGGGAGACAGATATCTTAGTGCAGAAATAACTTTATTCCAAGTTCTACCAGTGGGCTTAAGCATTTCTGTGGGCATGCTATAGCACAAGGTTGCTTATTTCTAAAACAAAAGAAAATAAATATATAAGAAAACAAAGCATAAACGGATGATGTATGGAGAGAAAAGGAGGCATCATTTAGAGATATGTTTCTCATGGAGTGTGGCAGCTGCAAGAAGATTTTCAGTGCTGATCAGGCAGGGGGTTCACAGCCTCAGTTCAGCTTCAGTTGAGTATTCCAAAGAGTAGAAACTAGGAGGTGACTTAGTAGATATAAAGGCTGTTCAGTTTGCTCAGGATGATGATGATAACACACATTCATATTGTGCTCTTTATGTGACAAGCATGATTCTAAATGCTAAACATATATTAACTCATTTAACCTTCATAACCCTCTGAGCTATGTGTTATTGGCATTGCCATTATATTAATGGGGAAACTAAAGAACAGAGCAGTTAAGTACTTTGATCATGGTCGCATAATTTATACTCCTAGAGTTGGATTAGAATTGAGTCACTCTGTCTACAAAGTCAGTAGTTTTGATTATTATAACTCTACTTCCTCTCTATGGAAAATAATCCTTTGTGAATATTTTCCAGGGACCAGAGAATCATGTGATGAGAGGAATAATGGAGTGGGAATCTGGAGATTTCATTTCTCCATGTGACTCTGCTTCTCCCTAGCTGAGTGACATCCTCTCTCTGGTCTTGGTTCTCCCATCTATAACATGAAAGGAATCTGGGATTGACGCCCTCGAAGGCTCTTCTTCTATTTGCACTCTGAGTTATTGTATGAAGGGAAACCCTTAATCTGGTGCTAGAAGGAACAGCTGGTGAGCAGCCAGATGGTCTTTTCCAGTAGGTATGAAATCACCACTGCTCTAGCTTTTTGCACTTCTGCATACCACAATCTCTTGAGTTAGCAACAGGGTACCAAACATTCCTAGACCCCAAGGTTTCCTTTTCTGTGGCTCATTTTCTATGCAGCTTCAGAGTTTCTTTCTTTACCAGGTATAATGAGTCCTGCTTTATTGTATCACAGGATGTGGCAATTTACTGCCAAAGTGCCTTTGGTCAATCAGTCTATGAGATATGGCTGAGCTATCAAGGCCAAGGAGTTAATCTAATCCAGCATGATGAAGATTAAAACTAGCATTGCTTTCCTCATATGGATCCTGGACACATTTGAGATTTGGCAGCTGGGCCAAATGCCAGTATAGTGGGGGCCCTACAGGAGGGCTCTCAGTCTTTGTTCAGAACAAGAAGAGAGTACTTCAAATCTTTGTGCCACTTTCTAGGTTGGAGGAATGTGAGACAAAGCCATCATCAATGAACTGATTCTTTAATTGTATCTTTACAGTAACCCTAATTTTATTGGAAGTCAAAGAAAATATCCGGGTTGGGACTTTCCCATAGGGCTTGTGTATGCTCAGGCCACTCCCCTGACTAGGAAAATGCTTCCTTGTGCTTTAATGTAGATGTGATGGGTTGCTGCTGTTTAACTATTTGGTGTGGTCTCATGGCAACGTAGTGCTCATTTTTGGTTGCTTAGGTTGGTAGGAGGCTTTTGCAAATGTTAGCTCAAAGATTCTGCTATAGAAGAGGAGATGATACTTCACCTGAGCTTAACACATGTCTTCAGATGTCAAGTTAAATATTATTTTCTGACATCATAATTTGTTTAAATACCAGTTGTGTGGACTTCCCTAGGTATTTGGCATCCAAGATAATACTAGTTTTAATTTCAATAAACAGTGTTAAGAATTCAAAGGGTGCTTTCATTCTTATTCTTTTATTTTTTTAGTGGAAATAGGAAAAATGGTAGAGAAATGTAGTTCATATCACAAACCTAGAATCCAGGATTTGGATATGTGAGGCAGATTTTCAATTATGTATTCAACTACAGAAAACTAACTCTGCAATGAACCTGGATAAAGCACAAGGGTTTCAAGGAAAGATGGAACTGAAAAAAAAGGCTAAGCAGCAGGGTCCATGGATGCATAGATTGAGCATACATCTTCCAGGGCACCTAAGAAAGGTTTTCTGTGCATCCGCCCCCTCGCCCCGCCCCGCCCTAGCCTCACTGCCTTGTTTTTGTGACCCTAAACTTCCTTTGGGATAAAGTCACTGGCCACTATCAAAGTGTAACTAATGCTGGCAACTTTGGAGTCAGACCAATTTTGCCTTAAATCCTGAATCCATAGCTTGCCAGCATTAGTTACACTTTGTCAAAGTCATTTCAGTTTTCTCATTGAGAATATGGGTAATAATACTGAGTATACAGAATACTTAAAGGATTCAAGTGACTTATATACTGCCTGGTACAAAGTAGTCTTGTGATCCTGGTAACTGCATCTCTGTGGTTTCACGCCCCCTACTTTACACTTCTTCCTTGAGTCTCATATTAGCTTATTTTGATATTTTCCAAGAATGTGAAACCTGAGGTGAGGTATTGGTAGGTGAGAGAGTGAGGAGGTGAGATAGATGAGATAGGAGGGTTAGTGCTGAAAGAGGTCATTGACTGTGGGGGCCCTAGGAGGGTGAGCAGGAAAATGGGGGCGATCCAAAGCCAAGCTCTGTGGCCAAGTCCCAGGGCAAAGGATCAGTCTGCAAGGGTAGCAAACCCCAAGATAGCCTCAAAAATCCACAGCTGTTCACTCAGTAGGTATTTTTAGAGAGCCTGCCATGCACCAGGCTCTGTTTTCAGATGAAGGGTAAACACAATCTCTGCTTTCACAAAGTTTGTACTCCAGTAGGACCTAGAATATTTTCTGTTGTAGTCTAAATCAATAAACAAACAAACAAACAAACAAATAAATACTTTCAACCCTCATAGGTTCTGAAAAGAAGCCATTTGAAACTAATAACATAACCTCTCTTTCATCTCAGGAATATCCTTCCTGCTGGGTCATCTTAAAAGGATTGAACTCAAGAGAGAGAACTGAATTTGAATTCTGGCTCTGCTACTCACTAGCAGAATAACATTGGACAAGACAGTCAACTTCTGAATCAGTTATTATTATTATTATTATTATTATTATTATTATTATTATTATTTGATGTATAAAACAGGGCATAGATAGTTTTATCTATCCTTGCAGGGTTGTTCTGAGGATTAGTTCAGATGGTAAGACCACAAAGTATAAGTAAAGGATGAATACATTTAGGTGAATTAGAACCAGAACAAAATTGCTGATCCCTAAAATAGTATCTTTTGGGGGGACCCTGTTTAAAATTTTTTTAAAACCCTGTGCATTTCTTTCTTTTTGATTTTCATTTTCTGTTATTCTTATACTATTATTATTATTATTATTATTAGTTTAAGGTGTACAAAGCAACATAATAGTTAGACATTTGCACCCCTCACAAAGTGCTAACCCCCCTCCCCCAATCTACTACCCCTCTGACATCTTATATGACTATTAGCAATACCATTGACTGTCTTCCTTTGCTATACTCCACCTCCTGTGAATATATATATATATATGGTTGTCAGAAAAGTCATGACATATTTTTTTTATGTTTTTTCGTTGCAAAAATGCATCATGACTTTTCCGACAACCCAATATATATATATATATATATATATATATATATATATATATATATATATATA
>NW_017732117.1:762279-771244 GCF_001890085.2 Hipposideros armiger
ATTTCTGTTTTGTTTACTCATTTATTCTGTTCTTTAGATTCCACATATAAGTGAGATTATATGGTATTTGTCTTTCTCAGTCTGACTTATTTCACTTAGCATAATAATAATAAAGAAATACAGACTGGTAGTTATAAACTAGTCATGGGGATGTAAAGTACAGCATAGAGAATATAGTAATAATGTTGCAATAACTATGTGTAGTGGCAGGTATGTAGTAGACTAATTGGGGGATCAATGCATAAATTACATAAATGTCTAACCACTATGCTGACTCTCTGAAACTAGTACAAAATGATATTGAATGTCAACTGTAATTGAAATAAACAAACAAACAAACAAACAAACAAATAAATAAATAAATAAAATGTTTAAATCTGAAAACAAAACAAACAGAAGAAACCCAAAAACAACCTTGTGCAATACTAGGTTCTCAAAGATAATTGTCAAATACAAGCTGAAAGTAAACTTGGCTATGGCTAGCAAGAAAGTGACCTGGTTTCTCCTGAAAAGACCTGAAGTAGCTGCCAACCATGGATAAAAGCTTCCTGAGGAAGGCCAGTTCTTCTGAGGAAGCGTATTTAGAAGCCCAACTCTCTCTCTCTGGGCAAATGCCACATGTAAGGAATCTTTATTAATGGCTAACAATGACTCAATTCAGTTAGGATGGCTATTACAAATATCAAGTTTAAAGAAATATGTTTCAGGGATAAATTGAAAGTGAGAACATAAAATTACACCCATTCCCCTCACTCTAGTCCTTCCACCTTCACCCATTTCAATGCTAAACATTAATTGTCTCCTTCATGCCTAAAGTTGAGCATATTTGAAAACAAGCTTAAGTGATGAGGCAGAGCCACACAACAAACTGCGAATGACAACAATGACAACAACAAAATACCCTGGGGACAGATATGCAGACAAAAATGAGTTAGTCGTCAGCATACAGAAAGAAGAGAGCAACAGCCTTAGCAATGATCACGAGATACATTTCAGAAATTGTAAATGGCATAAAGGTCAATGGGTGCACGTGCTCTGGGCCAGAGAAAAGAAAGCTGTTATGGCTACAAGGGGAGGTCAGCATGGGTAAGAAAAATAATTTCAGAAATAGACAACCAAACAAATAAATAAACTAAAACCTACTTTGGAGAAGCTACTTATTTTGTTAAATTACATATACTACACATTAGATTTTTAAAAAGCAAAGTTGGTTGAGGGCATAAACATGGAATTCACCTGCAGGCCTGACAATTCTGGAACTGCATTTGTTGCTGCATTCAAGGTGTGGCTGATTATCCCTGGAGGAGCAGGTGTTGAAAAATCAAAGGACCCAAACTCAGCACAAGGCTTGCAGAAAGATATTAAGCTTACAGATGAGATCCTGCCTTCTAAAAGATTTGGAAGTGTAAACATGAAGTGTACATTACAAGCAATGAAGGTATTGAAATGTGCCACCGTTTTTCCTTTCCATGATTGCAATGAAACTATGGCATACTTCTTCAGCAACAGTAGACTGTATAGCTATAATTCTACAAAAATAGCAGGTGATAGGGTGATCACATTAAAAAAAGAAAAAAGAAAAACAGAAAAAAAAATCCCATAGGCAGGTTGAACTTGGTGGTAACACAGTGAGATCAATAAAATATCTGAAGTCTAAGAAGATACAGTTTTGTTGTGAAATTTCGATAGGTTTTATAAGTATGAATATGAACTATGTGACCTTCCTAATGAAGAACCAAAAGGATAATGATGTTCTTGGTGATTAAAAGAGGAGCAAGGAAATCTAATTAGAGGATGTATGTGGTACACTTGTTGGTGAGACGTAAACCTATTTTCATCAGTGCCTCTGATGAAGGCGCATCATTCCCTTCAAAGGGAACTTTTCCACCATTGTCTTTAATTACAGCAGAAAGCATGGCACTATGTTTTTTTACGAGGAAGATTAACCGGGCTTTGCAGAGCAAAGAAGACAGAAGACATGCGGATAAAGAAGCACAGAAAGGCAGCCATCTTTGTTTTGTTGCCTTTGGCACTCCCTGTTTTGTGCTTACCACAAAGACAAAAGTTTAAGTTAATATCAGAAGTTAATTCAAATCTGCTAGCTCATCACAAACCTGAAAGAGACAAGACTTTAGTCTATGCTGAACCATAAGCTCTTGCGTGTGTGCTGACATCAGCACACCCTGAATGCTCAGTGTTAAATTCTAAACGCTTAGGCTAATAGCCAGATGTCAATGATTCAGATACAGGAGGGTGGGGGTGTGAGGGAATGACAAGGAACCTCATCAGAAATGAAATGTGAAATGTCTGCATATTTTTTTCTAATATGTTGACATTTTGCAGGTTTGGGAAAATACAAATGATTACACTGCTGTCATCAGCCAAAAGCAATGGTATTTCTCTCTGACTCATCCCCTCCCACCTGGATTTAAATTGTGGATTTGGAAAATAAAAATCATATACGTTATCAGCAGGAAATGGACAAATGTGCAGCTTGTGATGTTTCTGCAAGAAGAAATCATTTGATGAATGTCTTTCTAAACAGTGAATTAGAATGTTTGATACAGTCTTGCTCACAAGACCCACAAGGAGGGGGGTTGTCACGGTGGGGGGGGGGCACACCTAAATTTCAAATAAGAACTGGAGGCTGAAACGCAAGGGAGAGTGTTAGAGCACAGTGATTTTGTTTCCTTGGCGGGTGGGGGGCGGAGACTACAAGTCCTTCTGAGTATTTGGCTTTTCATTGGTTAGTGAAGGGTTTCATGCTGTATAGAGGCTATAACTAATGCCTCCACTGACTGAGAGATATAGTTATTAATTCAACAAGTGTTTACTGGGTAGCAACCATTGAAAGATACAATACTATAACCTTTAAGTGCAGAAACAAATACAAACAAAATAGCAACCTAAGGGTAAGTGGTCATGGAAGCCCAAGAGATGAAGTGATTTTTTAGAACTACATTGTGGATGCGGTAACATTGAGTAGAACCTGAAAGGGTAAGTATGATTTTATCAGGCAGTAAAGCAAAGGCTTCCATCTGTGACCCTACAACACACTGGAAGAAATAGTATATGTATGGGTTAGAAAGAAACATGGGATTAAAATCAGACAGACCTTGCTGTTGCCACTTATTTCTGTGGTAGAATCACTATCTGTGGGAATTCAGTGACATCACTTACATTCTCTGAGCTCCAGGCTCCTCTTCTGTGAAGTGGAAATAATAACAGTACCTCCCTCAAAGGTTGGTTCTCAGATGTCTAAAGCTATGTCTGGCTGACATTAATAGCTAGTAGCTTTTTCATTCCTCAAGCATAGCACTTCTATTCTTCTACTATAATTGTCTATTGACTTATTTGTACACGGTTGGAAACTTTGTTCCTTTTTGTATCTCAATCCAAATGGATGTATGGATAAGAAGAGGCAAAGCAGCGTAGTCAAAGGCTTCAACGTCTAATGGGATATGGTATTCTGGAGCACAGGGTGGTTTAGCCTGGTGGGTACACAGAAGGTTGCAGGGGAACGTGAAGTTATAGGGGTAGTTGATTTCAGAGCAAGAACAGACCTCTTGGGCATGCTTTCCTGGTAGGCAGTTTTCAGCATGGTGTGAATAGGTTCATTCTGAGTTTTGGAGAGTTCACTTTTCGCCACAGTGGCAGATTGGAGAGGGATTACCAAAGATGAAGGAACCGGTAAGAGAATACCGTAATTGTTCAGGAGAGGTACATGCCACTGTGTGAGTAAGAATGGAATGGAGGACAGGCAGTTGTGGGGGAAGGCTGTGGCCTGCTTGGTAGGACTTGCTGGCTAACAGGTGTAAGGGGTGACGAAGAGGAAGAAGTCACAATATCTGTCAAGATTCTAGTGAGAGTGTATAGGTGAAAAGATAAGGTGTACATCTGAGTGGGAGGGGTGACTGGGAGAGAAAGACAGAGAGTGAGACCTCTATGGAATGTTCAGGTAGAGAGAGTGGTTTGTAGCTCAAAATTAAGGAGAGCACTGGAGATGCAGATTTGGGAGTTATCAGGTTATTGTTCAGAGGCAATTGATCTTCAGTGTGCATAAGATCTCCTTGGAGATCTTGCTTAAAAAGCATATTCTCCATCCAGTGGAGTGGCTCAGTTGGTTAAGAGTTGGCTTGGGAGCGCAAGCTCTGAGCAGCAGGGTCGTCGGTTTGGTTCCCACATGGGCTAGTGACACTGTGCCTTCTACAGCTAAGATGGTGAACAACAGCTCCACCTGGAGCTGGGCTGCCGTGAGTGACCGGTGATGGCATAGACTGCAGTGGGGCTGCCATGAGCTGCCGTAAGCTGCCATGAGCGGCCAATCAATGGCCAGTGACCGACCGCCTCAGCCAGGAAGAGCGCAATGATCACAATACCAACATAGGCCAGTGAAGCAACGTCCTCCACAACTAGACTGAAGAACAAAAGGACAGCAACTTGTCTGTTCCCCTTCCCCCAATTCCCCAATTAAAAAAATCTGAAAAACAAAAGCATATTCTCATAACCATTTTGATTATATGGGTCTGGGGCAAGGCCCATGAATCTGAATTTTTTTAAGATTTTTTTTTGGGGGGGGAATTGGGGGAGGGGAAGAGCATTGGGGAATTGGGGAAGGGGAATAGACAAGTTGCTGTCATTTTGGTCTTCAGTCTAGTTGTGGAGGACATTGCTTCACTGGCCCAAGTTGGCACCATCATTGCGCTCTTC
The DNA here is from genome assembly GCF_001890085.2 of Hipposideros armiger. Classification (NCBI taxonomy): domain Eukaryota; kingdom Metazoa; phylum Chordata; class Mammalia; order Chiroptera; family Hipposideridae; genus Hipposideros; species Hipposideros armiger. The sequence continues at coordinate 766,990 of NW_017732117.1, forward strand.
CCGGGCGAGGCAGATCAGTCGCCGGCTTCTGGACAGCCGCTCATGGAGGCTGCTGGCCACCCACACTGGCTGCCGGCTACATACAGTAGCCCATGGCAACCCACTGCCACAGGGGCTGCAGCCTACGCCATCGCCAGCGACCCACAGCAGCCTAGCTCCAGGTTGAGCTGTTCAGCATCTTAGCTGTGGAGGGCAGTGTCATTGGCCCTCATATGTGGGATCCGAACCGGGCCCTCTTGGCGTCCTAAGCCAGTACTTAACCATCACGCCACTCAGCCAGCCCTGAATCTGCATTTTAAAGCACCCGAAGTAAGTGTAACACAGGCTAAGATATTGCTCTGTAAGGTGCTAAAGGCATGGAAGGCCCCTTCTTTCACTGAAATACTCTCCCTGGGCAGACTTATGGGGCAGGTAGTGCAAGAGCTAGAAGCAGCCTAAGACAGAACAGGAAAAAGCAAGTCATCACGTATTTATGTCACAGAAACCAGAAGTGGGATGTTGAGGGGCCAAAGGTAGGTCTGGAGCTGAGATGAATGTGAATGGCACTGGAGGAAATGAAGACTGCCAACGCTGGTCCTCCCTTTCAGAGGTTTGGAGGTGAAGGAAAGAGGTACCCTAGGATGGTTCATGGATGGTAAGCTCAAGAGAATCTTCAGACTCCTTGGGCCCACAACTCAGGTCTTACCTGAAGCTATTTGGGGGAAAGGTATGGCTGTTTGGACACCTTAGTAAGGAGTGGAGGCAGGAGTGTGTCAGTGGAGATGGGAGATATAAAGACAGGGACCTTCAACAGTCTGCCTACTAGTACCAGTGGGGTGCACAGGGAAGGTCATCAGAGGGTGAAAATGAGAGGATATGATCAGTGCTGCCTCTAGTTGAAGAAAATCCAGTTTGAAGAGCCAGCCTGATATGTATATGTATTCTGGAGGAACGGCCATTATCAAAAGAAAATATAGATCCTGTCCTCATGGTTTCCAGGGGCCACTTGAGGTAGGCTGTCGTATAGCTGCTCTGAGGGGGCTGAGAATTTGCCTGAGGAAAAATTTCAGAGCCCAGATGTTGCCTTAACTGGAGTATTTTGCCATTTTCATTTGCAAAGACAAGATTTCTATGAGTTGTCCTTTCTTCTGATACTTAACTCTTAATGTAACTAATTTGTGTCGCTGTGATTTCACAGATAAAATGTGAGAAATCTGTTTTTCTCTCTGCAGCATCCCCCTCCTTTCTGGCTTTGTTTGTGTTCCCTGCCCCTCTCCCCTGCCAGTTCCAGTAATCCAAGCGTTTATATGGCTCATTAAGCGCATTACACTCTCTGCAATGCCGGATGTAATCAGGTTCAGAATCTTCCCTCATTGCACTCTAAGGACAGAGGGATGGGGCCTCTTGCTCAAGACCCAGTGGAGGCAATGTGGACTGGCAAGTTGAGAGAGAGTGAAAGGCTTCTGAGAGAGGCACAGCTGTGGCCAGGAATTCAAACCCGGTCATCCCCCTGTAGCATGAAGGCTGGCAAGACTTCAGGGTGCCAGGGTTCCAGGTGGGCCTTCAAATGGCTGCATCCACCCGATAAAGCTTACATATACTTAGAGCAAGCTGCTTTTCAATAACACAGGGTTAAGGGTAATAGGTTTTGGAGATCTGTCTCTTACCCTATTTTCCTTTTTTTTTTTTTCTAATTCAGAACATAGACTTAGAAAGCTGAAAGAACGATGGGAGTACATCTTGTTCTGTTCTTATATTTTACAGACAACCATGGAACAGAGAGAGTCATAGTTTGTCTGTAGCAGAGTGAGGGCGAGAACCCAGTTTTCCTTGCTCATAGTGTTGGTCTCTTCTCTACATTATGCTGCCTTTCCAGTCCTGCAGTTGCCCAGGGCTAAGGAAAACACACAGGCTAAAATGCATCATTGAGTTGGCACATTGCCTGTGTGACCTATCTTGTCTGTGTGGCTTTTGAAGAGGTGGCAACAGGTGTGCAAGAAACAAACCTCTCATATCAATGTCAACCTCTGATTCATCATTGAGCATCTCCCACCTACCTATGTTGTCTTTCACAGTTTGCCTAATCAGTTCCTGTTTTAACCCACTCACCAACCCATTGTCTCTATAGTCAGTCTTCTGTATTCTTTTGAGATTGCTTTTATTCCATTTTTCTTTGTTCTTTGCATGTAAGTAGGGAATATATGAAAGATGTGTTTGAGAGGTCTATTATGAGTGTGTGTTGTGATGTTTTCACAAGGCAGAGTCAAAAGGGTCTCCAAAAAAGAAACTTACAATCTTTGAGAGCAAACACCAATGCATGCCTGTGAATGTGGTGTGTGTTGGGGGCAGGGGGGTGAGGGGGTGGGAAGGGGTGTTTGGGAAACATGTATATATGGGTTATAAATGTAAAAATTTTCCATTAAAAGAATGGGCTCAGATTTAGATACAAGAGGGGAAATGTTGGCATGGGAAGGCTAAATGTTGATATGGGGTTTAAGCCAGAAGGTCATCCACCAAAAATCCATGATAGGTTGCCAAGTATTGTGAGTTGAAATGAAATAGTAGAAAAAGGTCAGACACTAGAAGGGTACATAGGCTTAAGTCCCAGTTCAAGCACTTATAAGCCAGAATGAGTTGAGTAATCTGCCTAACGTCTCAAATTCCTCCTCTGTAAAATTGGGATAAATATACTACTTACTTCCTAGTGTCGTTAAACAAGATAAAGCATGTAGGACACTTAGTCTAGTGGCCCTGTATGTAGTAAGTGGTTAGTAATACTTAGACACAATTATGGGGGCATTGAGGACTAGAAAGAACAACCATGGACAGGAGTAAGGATTGGTCAACTGGGTGATATCACCCTACTCCTGTGTTGAAGCCATTGCCACTCAGGCATAGTATCAGAGAGTTACTTTTTGTGGTGACCATGGAAGACACCTTATTCAAATGCTTTCACTGAAGAAAAAACCCAGTACACACTGAGATTGACTTTCCCAAAGCCATTTAGTCAGTGAGCAGCAGAACCTGGCCTCAAAGAGGCTCTGAGACTCATAGACCCTACTGTCACATGTCATTCCTGACAGCTGAACTCCTCCTGTTCCTGGTATCACCAACACAACCTTCCAATCTCTGCAAACATTTATTCATTCATTCAACAAAAACTTCCTAACCAGCTACTATGTTCATTTCTAAGGATCAAACCAGACATGGTTCCTATGTTCATGGAACACACAACCCAAAGAAAAAAAAACTTTAATAAAACAAACGAAATAAATGAAACAAATATAACATTGCAACTAGAAAGTGAGGTCAATAGAGACAAGGTGTCTATCTGTTGTGTCATTGCTGTATCCTCATCACTTAGAACAGCAAGGCTCATCGTAGGTCCTGATGCATATTTGTTGAATGAGTGCTAGTGCATGCACTATGTGAGTGCAGCATTCTAAGTATTATATTAGAAGGCATATAATGGGGGAACTGACCTACTCATAGAGGTCAGGGAAACTTCCTTCAGGAAGAGATGCTGAAAGGTGAGTGCACATGAGCCAGGTGAAGCAACAGAAGATGAATTATGGAGTTTGATGGTACTGTAGTAAAAGAGGACAGGAGAATTTGGAGAAAAGGAAATCACAAGTCCAGTTGTGCAATAATTCTGGCAGCTGTTTTAAGGGGAGCAGTGATAAGATGGGCTATATCACAGAAAGCTTTAGCAAATACCAGTAGTACCACACTAGCTTGTGTTTATACAACAGTTTTCAGTTTGTCATAACACTGTGTTGATCATTATCTTATTGATAATTCACAATGACAGTCAGCAGGTCAGGAAATGGTATCCCAACTTTAGCCGAGTAAACTGAGGTCTGTAGTCTTTGTGTGCTGTCCAAGTCACACATCTAAACATAGCATTTATGGGACACTCTCCATATAAATGACCGTATTTAGTCCCCTCACCAGCCTTTTAAAGCAGGTATTAATATCCTAATATCATACATGAGGAAAGTAAGGCTCAGTAAGGTTAAATAGCTGGGATGTGGCCGACCGAGTTGGGATAAGAAGCTATGTCATTCCTATGGACTGGATTTTGTCCCTCTCAAATTCATGTTGAAGCCTTAACCCACAATGTGTATTTGGAGATGGGGACTATAAGGAAATAATTAATGTTCACTGAGATTATAAGTGTAGGGCCCTGATTCAATAGGATTAGTGTCCTATAAGACACACCAGAGAGTGATCTATTTCTCTCTCTCTCTCTCTCTCTCTCTCTCTCTCTCTCTCT
>NW_017732117.1:771324-777255 GCF_001890085.2 Hipposideros armiger
CACACACACACACACACACACACACACACATACACAGCCTTTCTCTATCTCTATCCCTATCTCTATCTTTTCTCTTTCTCTTTCTCTCTATCTCTATTCCTATTCCTATCCATATCCTTTTCTCTCTATCATGTCTATCTCTATCTCTATCTGTCTCTATCTCTATCTCTATCTATCTATCTCTATCTCTCTGCACATGCTTAGAGGAAAGCTATGTGAGGACAAAGTAGCCATCTACAAACCAGAAAGAGAGCCCTCACAAAAAACAGATGATAGATCTACGTGACTTCATCTTGAACTCCTGGCCTCCAGAACTGTAAGGAAATAACTTTTCATTGTTCAAGGCATCAGCCTAAGATATTTTGTTATGGCAGCCCAAGCACACTAATATAGTCTTAACATATATAATCTCACTATAATATCTGCTATGACACACCTCTTTCCTTAGTTAATGGTAGAGAGACAAGAACCTGAGTCATCCATTGTCAGTGTTTCTGTTGGCCATATTCTCAGGCACTGGTAACCCCACTAATTGAGGGCGTGATAGCAGCACTGCAATCCCACCCTTTTCTCTTGGTTTTATTAAGACCAAGGGATAGATAGTCATAGACATCAAGGTATGGGCAAAGCTAGTGGCCTGTGATTGTCCTTGATCCAGAGCTGTGAAAAGTAACAGCTGTAGAGTTGCTTTCCAGGTCTGGAAAATTCAAAAGTCACCACTTTCTATGTGGCTGAGATTGATCATAGAAAAATAGGGCTGTGAGGCTTCTATCTCTGGAAGCAGAGCTGCTTCATCTAAATGTATGAGCATGTGTATGCATGTCTCACTCTGTTTATCCTCAGGGTAAACACTTCAGTGTCTGATGAAGGGTCCAGTTCTGGGTGTCATTCAGTATCTATTCATTAGCTACATGTACGTCAGCGTTACTTAACTTCTTCTATTCTCCTCCTTACTCATCTTTAAAATGGGGTTAATAACTTGTTTTGTACTGCTAACATGATGCCTAGAAACCAGTAAATATTTGGTAAATGGTAGATGTTATTATTATTATTATTATTATTATTATTATTAATGACCTATTTTTAAAATGAAGATTTTTTAGAACTAAATCTTTAGCCCTTTTTACCTTGTGCTAAAAGTATAAAGCATTCCTACTAGGATGACTTCCCCATAGAGACAATCATCTGATAATCCATTTGGTCTCTGGGCTGAGTTCCTCTTGGTGCTGCTGTGTGCAGAAACAGCAGGATTCTCATCCTTTTTAAAGGCCATCAAGTAAAAGTTTATTGTTTTATGGGGGGGGGGAGAAGGCCCTTCCACTGAAACATATAATCACATTTCATATGCGTGCATGTGAAAGCCATCATATTCTACATGGTACAAACCAAACCCTTGAAGTCTATATACTAAGGAAAAATAAATCAGGGAGGTGGAGCAGGCAAGCCTATCTTTGAAGTAGGCTTCAACTCAAAAGCATAGGCATTCAGGCAGGCAGAGGAAGGGAGGAACATGCTGTACCCACCTGCCACTGCTGATGAGGGGCTTATTTCTAAGACACACACAGCACAATGCACACACAATGCAGAGAGAAAACAAAAGACATAGATCACACATTTCAGATGGTTGGTGGACAAAGTTTAGTTAATGTCGATGCCGAAAGCTTGTTCAAGGTCTGAAGTACACATGGCAAAATGAATACCTTTTCATTCTACTCACCAGATGCTTCCCTCTTACCAAATCTCAGCAAATAAACAAATACATACACACAAGAAATATCACAACAAGCTAGCTCTGGTCCATGGTGTGAAATGTTGCACAGGGAGATGGACACAGCAGTATGAGAAGACTGAGTGAGGGAAGGATAAGAGCTTCCCAGCGGGCAGTCATGCTCTGGAGACCTCTCCGTCCACGTGGGAGGGAAAGACCTTCAGAGAACGCTCTGATGCTCCTGCTGTGGACAGAACAGTCACCTTGAAGACTCAGAGGACTGCTCCATTCATTCCAAAGGGATGAGAACATGACACGGCAATCAACATGAGAATCATGATGGCAGCAGTTGACTTGGTTTAAAACTATAAATATATTCCCCCAAAATCATAGACTCTTACTATGAAAATTATTTGAAAATTATACCTAATTTCCCCACCAGACTTTTACATAGTACTACAATTGAACTGTTCCATGGTTCTTTCTTCTTCACGGCAACCACCACTCAGCTCGGCTCAGAATTTAGTTTACCCCTTTTGTAAGGTGTGAACCTTGTCTTCCAATAGACCAGGAGATATCAATTACCTTGTAAATATCACTGGATCACATGCCAGGAGAATGACAGGGAGAAACATTTCATATCTAAGGGTGGTGGGTTAAGCAGTAATGGATGGACACAGGCCAAGCAGATCTTGCCTTCCTCCCTCCTGAGTCCCTCATGCTCCCCCTCATGGCCGAGCCCACTGCATCCGGGCTTCCTGCACTCACCATACAGTGTGATGCTGGCATTGGTGTTCCCAAGCTTGTTTGTTGCCACACAAGTATAGTTCCCATAATCCTTTTCTGAAACATTGAAGAAAGTCAGAGTGGATATGCGACCTTTGTTCTCAATCCTCACGCCGTCCAGGCCGGTTGCTAGCCTGCAATAAGAGAAGGTACTGCTGGTCTGGTTCTACAAGACTGAAACAGCAGACAGAAGGTGCTGCGAGGACTCAAAGGTACCATATTTAATCCTACAAGAAGGCCTTCCTCCTCACAGAAAGCCTTTTCCTCTAACTATCCCAGTTCCAGTAACTCAAACCATAAGCACCACAGCCTCTATCAGGAGACAGAAGGGAAGGAGGCTCTTATTCCACAGGCTAACTCTACTAGCTTCTTGTCATTAAAGACTGCCATGTTTACAACGAATCTCAGATTCTCAGACAAGCTCCATTCATTTCACCCACTTCCCAGCTTCCTCCAATGATTGTTTGTTTGTTTGTTTCTGGTTCTATAAGGAGACTGTGTCATACAGAAGGCTGTAATGCCTTTTGGTTCTGCCATATCTTTCTCCTTTACTTGATCATTCTCCTTCCATGCGAGAAATGATCTATCACCTCTGCTTCAGACCTGCTCTATTTCCATTTTTCAAGTTACCTGGTATCTTCTTTAAACCACTGGAATTCAGCTGTAGGCACAGCAGAGGCTTCACAGCTCAAGATGCCCTTCTGACCAACTGAGACACCGGTGTTCTTGGCTTTTGAGATATAGGGAGGGTCTGTGGGGGGGTGGGGGGAAATGCAGAGTGATTCCATGAAGTGGATGAAAGGCGAGTTCAGTCACTTGATGTGCAAATGGATTTCTCGTGACACCCCACCTTCCCAGTTAAATAACCATTAATTTTAGGACAAGAACTTGCTTGAAAATACTGCATTTACCCCAGGATCTTCTTCATGATTTCAAACCAATTCAAAGTTAACAATGCTCCCCATTAGCTAAAAGCTGTGAGAGTCACAGGAAGGCTCCAGGGCAAATAGCAGTGGAGACGGTGATGGAGCGTAGCAACCTGATAAAGTATTTTCCTGTTGGAAGCAAGCATTGCCAGTCCCAGCCCATCCCCTTCATCCCTATTCCCTGGTTTCCCCTGGAACTCCCTGACAATGGGTCAACTCACAGTTAACAGTGATTTTGACTTTCCGCACGTCAGGTGCAGCGACATCATTCAAGGCGCTGCATTCATACTCCCCAGACTGGTCACGTTTGATGTCAGAGATTTCCAGGTATTCATCCTCACTCACAAAGCCCTGGCCTTCTGGGAGGAAAGAAACAGACAGTAAACAATAGTGAAACTGTAAAACCAGGGACAGAGCTATATTCACATCCAGAACTAGTAGGAGAAGGAATATGAAAAGCTGTAGAAATGGGATTTGAACATCGCAATTATAAAAAACATCATGTTGGCTCAAAAGTATGGCATTTGAAAAAAAGAAATTTTCTGCTTGAGTCTTGAGTCGATACGTTTTTGTTTAAGTCACTTTAACTTTTTAGACCATTTGATAAGAAGGAGACACCATTGTTTTTCTTATATGGTTATTGTTAAGATTAACTAATAGAGTACATGCAAAATACCCCAGCACATTACTAAACTTTGATTATTTAAAGAGAATTGTCATGATCAATAATATAATGAAAACTGTGGGAATAACTTCAGAGTATGTCAGTATGGCCGTCTTAAGTTTTCACCATGTAGAAATGCCTTTGAATAGAGAATACTAACTACTAACTGCATTGTAGAAAATAAGTGACCACTTAGCATTTTAATACACATAAATGCAAAGCAGTTACTTTGGTTTCAAACTGTGCAGGAGTAGATAAAATGGTGAATGAATGAATAAGGAAGCACTTTGTGACTGCTATGTATCTGGTGCTCAATAAACATTTGACAACATAAAAAAAAAAAAACATGATAGTCCCAAATGATGGAGCCTTGGTTAGTTGAACAGACTCATGGACTTAATACCCAACTTTGTAGGGCATTCTGGAGGGTTTATCCTCAGGCACTTGTGAAGCTTGCAATTCATAATTCAAAATGTTCTAGGGCTGCAAAATTTACATTGCTTGCAGTCTCCATTACATGCTCTTGACACACTCTGGCCCCTCTGCCTTATCCCACACCCTGTGGTTCAGTGGAAGGAAAACAGACCCTCTGCCTTGAAATGCAAATCTTCTGAGTTCTGTGGAGGCACCGACTCCAGTGAAAACGCAGCCAACACAAAGGTTAAGGAGGAAGTACAGCCATTTACATTTGTATAGGCCTGCTGCCTGATTCCTTTCTGTGTTCCAGGAGCTAGAGAGAAATTAGTTTTCAGGGCTAGGAGACTCATTATAACTTTCATCACACCCCTGTAGAAGTATATTCTGATCCAATGGATGTTCAATCAACTAACCCTGAGTCCACTATCTGTATAGAAAAGGGTTGTACGGTGTCTCTGGGGGATGGGTGATGGTTGAAGGTAGGGAGGCAGAATTTTTGGCATCCTGACTTGACTTCAAGTCTAAGCCTTGGGGAGTTTCCACCCACTCTACCCATTTCCCAAAACTTTTTTTTTTTCCAGCTCTTGCTGCCCTCCCTGCCTTCCTCTCCTATCCCAGGTCATGCCCACCCAGGCTGGTTACCAAGACAACCCCTAGAAAGTGTGGAGCCTTAGTCAAATATTTTTCAAGGGGCCCCTCTCTGTATAGACATTTGAGTTATCTAAAATCAGTACCATTTTTGTAGCCCAATCTCATGCAATCTTATTAAAAAAGACTCTCATTGGCCAGCAGGAGCAATCCATTTGCCAGACCACCCTCCTGGAATGAGGACCTGTTGGCAGAGCCCCAGGACAAGCCCACAGGTATGCGATACATAATTCTGGGTGATCTGGTTGAATCCATGTGAGGAGTGGTTGAGGGTAGAGGTTGGAAATGTGCTCTGAAGGGGTGAAATGGGGCCTGGAGCAGGCTCAGACTCCATCTAGAATCTGAGTGTCTTTTCTGAATGGTATTGCTGGCCTAGGCTGGTCTCAGGCACAACGGGGAACTTAGAAAATTTCAAGGAAGACACTCCAGAGCATGGCACCTCATGGGGTTTGGGGTAGGGCCCTACTTGCTGGGATCTCAGAGTGGTAGTGCTGGTCACAGCCTTCTACCCCAACACACATTTAATCATTCAGGATAGTTCATATCTTAATTCCTCAAAGTTTATTGAAGGGATATAAACATCTCATCCTTTTTTCCTTATTTTTCTTAGATCTAACAGAATCTCTGAGATCACTTATTTCAGGAAGTCTAAGAAAGACGAATATTGTCTCACTTGTTGAAATGGTGTTGGTTCAGCAATCTTAGTATTTATAAGAGTTAAACAACAATTAAATCAAACACACCAAAATGATTTTCCAGATTCACTGCACTGTACCTTTTCT
>NW_017732117.1:778813-784128 GCF_001890085.2 Hipposideros armiger
AGGAGGAGGAGGAGGAGGAGGAGGGATACACTGGTCTGAGGAAGGAAAGAAAGGGAGGTACAGGCGAGATGGCCTGGGTGCCATTGGAAACATCCTGAGGATACATTCGAAAGGGATTAAAAAGATAGGTTACAAGACTACAAAATTTTCTCTGACAAAATGTATGAAAACAGGAGCTCTAATTCTGCCCCACAGTTTTGCTCTATGGTGAGCTGCCCTGTAAATAGCCAATAACCCAGAGGCATTATCAACCTGCCCTATGTGTTCAGACATCCCGATATAACAAGAGTGAAAGCAAAAGGAAGAAGATTCCGAATCACTGGCAGAAATATATTTAAAAAACGGGGGTGATTTCTTTCCACGGAGGAGCACTTCAAAGAAGATAAGTTCAATTCACTCTGATCGCTTGATTAAGATCTGCAAGGATACAAATGAGACTATTTGTCAAGGGATGTGGGAGGTCCATGAGCCAGGACCCCTCAGACACAGGACACATGCCTGAGTATGGGTGGAGTGTGTCCCAGGGTTCTGTGGGCATGAGGGGGCTTTTCCCGCAGGGATCGCATTCTGACTTAACACAGTCGCAGAATACAAAGACGTCCAGGGCCTGCTCCACCTTAGAAATGAAGGAGCAGACAGAGCAGCAGTCTTGGGAGAAGGATTCTGGTGTGACCTGCTGTCCCTGACGTCATCTGCAGTTATGTGATGACAGAATATTGTGTTAGACACTGTGTGGAGGGTAGAGATGTGGAAGACAAGGTCCTTGACCTTGGGTAGTCTGCAGTCTCATGAGCCCAGAACTGGAGCAGTTTATATTTTTCTATCCCTATGCTCAATTTTTTTAATTCTGAATTGTTTTTATATCCCCTAAGTAAGGTATGGTGGGTCAGAAAGATGTATTTGAGCTGAAAGAAACCTAAGCATTCAGGGATAAAGAGATCAAATAGGAAATCCAGAGTAAATTCTGGAAGCTTCCTGGCCCCGTTCTTTCCCCTGTCTCCCCCCCACCACACACACACACACACACTTTACATCCTGTCCTTCCATGCCAGCTGTATTTTGGTCATCACCCCTATGCCCAATTTTTCCTTTTTTTTCTTCAGCCAATTCCTTAGAATTATAGAGTTGAAAGTACCACTAGGGACAAAAATTAAAGCTTTCCATTATTTTGGATTATTGTCCCTCGCAAAATACCTTGTCCTCTCTGTAAGTATCCTCAAGGATGACTTCAAGGGGTGGCCTATTCCTTTGCTAGACTATTCACATAGTCCCCCAAATCATGCTCATATTGAGGCAAACCTTGCCTAACTTGTTCCCTTGAAATGATTAAAAGTTGCCTCCTAGGTGCCCCCAGCCCACTGTCCCTCATCATGAGTCATGGACAGCTGCTGCTCTATCTAGGGAAGCTGTTTTGTGAGGTTCAATGTCAGCACCTGTCACAGCTTTTGCCATGAGGCCTGTCAGGAGGTGACTCACAGTGGCACATGCCTGGGGGTGGGTGCCATAGAGGAAATGAGCAGGAGGAGGATGAGAGCAGAAAGGAGAAGGTAAGAGTTTAAGAAGGCATCTACACAGAGAGAAAATGGCATGAGGAAGAAAGGGCCAGAGGAAGGAGAACTCAGATAAGCAAGAAAGCCAGAGGAGGAAACCAGCAGCCAGAAGGAAGCCAGTGGAGGTGGGGAGAGGTGAGCCCCCCGGGGGTCCCCTGAACTCAAATGGTAATGTTTCTGGAAAAGCAAGAAAAGCAGTTTTCCTACTTCCCAGCAAGGTGGGCTGTTGTAGATGATCCCTATTAATACTGGACTTGGAAAGTGGGAGTCAAATGCCCAGGTGATCAGGTGCATGCTTCTGACTTATTAGACCACACTAGGCTTTGATCCATCTTAGACAATAACTTCTTGCCCACTTACCAAAGGTAGGTAGTATTTCAAGCTATCAAGGAACTGAGATTTTACTCCTGCGAGGAGTGTACCATGCTTGGAAAAAGTGTGGGCTGGTTGGCATGTTGTGAATGTGCTGGAAATCATGCCCTAGAAGTCAGGAGCAAGATAACGGCAAGGAAAGGAACTGTCTGAAACAGGCCCCTCCCCATTGCTTCTGTGCCCTTGTGGTATGTATGGCGAGGCAGATACTGTCAGCAGTTCATGTGTGGACATGCACCCCAATTTTGTCACTCATCCATCTCTCTCTCTTCAGGATTCTGGCCAATAAAACATAATCACACAAAATGAACCACAATGATCAAAATATTAGTTTTACTGCTGTTAAGCTGACGGTCTGGGCTTGACATCCAAGGTTGACATGGGTTTTTGCCTTTCTCCCTATGAACTGATAGTATCTAGAGGTGTAGCAGGAGTACTTGACTTGGGTACTTAGCCACAGGCCAAAGTTGGAGCTGAGAGTAAGGCCTGTATTGGAGTGGAGAGTCCAGGGTAAGGAAGACCCTTTATACACAAGCAGAGGTAGACCAGAAAGATGATGGAAAATCAGGGATGCTACCTTCACTTCTAGATGATGACCTTATCTCTGCTGAGCTAGGTCCAATGGATGCCCGAGCAAATCACATTTCCAATCACATTAGTCACCATCATCCATGAGGGGGACAAAGAGTGATCGCGTTGGAAGAGGGGCCTTCTCCTTATAGGGAGTGAAAGGGAAGCTTCCATCTGGAAACTCATGAGCTGGGGATCTGGTTTCTCATTCCTTCCTAGAGATCTCTTGGCATCTTGCTCAATCTCATGCCTCCTATCATAAAAGCCTCCTTCTTTTGAAGGATAGAAACATGAGAAACATGTTTGAGTTGGAATTGGGGTACGATATCAGCACTCGGGACAGTTCGTTCTCATGACCTTGCATGGTTTACTTCCTGTAAGGTAGTCATCCACTGTCAAAATTGCAAGTGCACCAAGAAGGAATTACATTTTCTCCTTCTTTGAACTCCTTATGCATCTAGTGTAGGATAAACATACAGTATGTATGCACTCTATACTGGATGACTAGAGGCTTGGAGACTTTGAATGTCCCCAAACTCTCCCTTTCCACTTATCTAATCTTTCCTCTTTCTGCCAGTCTCTGCCCTCCCCTACACACTGACTCCCCTTAGAACACTGCTGGTAATAAGCATCTCTGGGCGCCCCCTCCTTAATTAAACCAGGAAGCATGGACAGCAGTACATTCCATCCTTGCCTGCTCCCAACTCCCAGATACATCCTTTCGCCGCATTGGAGTTAATGAAAAGTGTGATAAACCCACTGTTTCATTTTCCCTTAATTAATACAAGCAATTGAATTGTGCTCAAGTCATTTTGGTTTGGAGACTGAGCCTCCGGGTCAATGTCTCACTTGCTAGCGGTGACAGAAGCTCTTTGTCTTAGGCTCAGACAACGTTTCTCAGGCTGAGGAGGCCAGGACCTTCCCCAAGGGAGGGGTGGCTTGCCCCCATGCAGGGCTGCCTTGCTGGCTGCTTTTCCTGAGGCTGACAGTAAGTTGGCTAATGACACGAAGATCAATGTGTTACTGTGAAAATTAACTGAGCTTCTAGTGGGGGAAAGAGTACATTAATAATGCTCCTGGTACCTGGGGGTGCAGAAATTCCCTGGTAATGGTGAGTTCCCTAAGTCATTCCCATTTTTTGATGTACCAACTGAGGATGACGCAAGAACAGAGGGACTCAAATGACTCTTCACTAAGACTGTCCAGAAAGATCAATTCTGATCCATTTGGCTCTCTTTACCAGAAGGAGAAGAGCCAAAGAAAAGAGGATGTGAAGGGTTTTGTCTGGTAGGTGGGGGCAGGCGAAGGGACTGTCAGGAACCACTCTGCGGTGAGGTCTAGGAGAGACTACCTATAGGTCTTGTCCCAGGTGTCACATCAGAAGCACCCAAGGAGCACTTTATAAAAGACTAGTGTGCCCATGCTTATAGGATAATTGAATTGGCCTGGGATGGGACCTTGGCATCAGCATCCTCTGAAAACCTTCCCAGGGGACTCTAATCTACAAGGATGACAGAGATGAATACCCTGGTTAGTGCACTGAGGACTCCTGTGACCTTCAGTTTCCAAGCACCAGCTCCACCTGCAGACCCCCAGGCTTCTGCTGGGAAGGCACTCAGGCCTTGCGGCGCGTAAAGCTCTGCATACCTCAGAGCGTGCTCAGGCCCTCTGTTGACTGTCTGCTGGCCTCTGTGGGGGACACGACATGATGTCGGCAGGTGAGGTCTAGAAAAGGGACCTTGCAGCAGGTAAGGTAATGACCGTCAGGGCTGGGCCTGACAGTGTCTACTGCCCTTTGTCAGCCCACAATGGCGAGGAACGCCCAGGTCCACATGCTCAGAGCATAAGACCAGAGGAGCTTCTTTGCGAAGTGCGGTGAAGATGGCTGTTTAGCTTGGCTTTACTCACGTTCTCTCTTCTGAGATGGGTTTGTTGTGTGTAGGAAGAATCAGAAGAACATATTTTTCAAATCTAGATGATGCTGTTGACCCAAAGAGAGTGGTCCTGAGTGAGTGACACAGAAAGAGCCAGGGTTCCTGTGAGGATGTGGCACGTATTCTTTAAATGAAAGTTCAGATTGCATGCCCGAGACAGAAGACAGGGGGTTGGACAGAGATACAGACAGACAGACAGACAGACAGACAGAGACCAAGATACAGGGAGGCAGAGACAGAGAGACAAAGAGAGACAGAGAGAATGAGGATGCAGAATGAGCTATTTGCCTGAGGACAGAAGCTTAAACCCATTTGGAGAACAAAGTAATCTACTTGGTTTTTAAAAAAGTAGCTAGTTACCAGGGGTAAGGGGGGAGACGGGAATAGTAGAAGAAGGTAAAGGGGTCAAATATATGGTGATGAAGGAGAACTGACTCTGGGTGGTGAGCACACAGTGTGATATATAGATGATGTATTATAGAATTATATACTTAAAACCTGTATAATTTTATTAACCATTGTCACCTTAATAAATTTAATTAAAAAAAAGAATCTCTACAAAGGTTTTGTCAAGTAATAAAACAACAAATCAAGTAAAAAAATGATGTGAAAGAAAAGTAGCTAACATTTGTATTCTAAAAAGCATGTAAATATAAACAGAAAGAAACAGTTCAGATCAAAAGGACACAGAGGCTGAAGAAAAATTCATTACTTTTGAAAAGCAGAGCTTAAAGAGCTAAGTTATTGACAAAATGTTAAGAACTTTTGAAAAGTTTTTACGTATTACATGTTTTCTTCTCTTATTACTATTATTTGCATTCCGAACCGCCAGGATTATTATCAACTAAAAAGTGAAATGAGGGCCGGCCGATTGACGCGTTGGTTAAGA
>NW_017732117.1:789247-793027 GCF_001890085.2 Hipposideros armiger
TTGCTGGATTTCCTTAAGCTCAGTGGTACATAGTCCTAGAGGCCTCTGTCAAAATTAATATATCTTACCTAGAAAGGAAGGAGAGTCCTGTAAACCCCTCAGTGTTTTTTTTCAACAGGTTCAAATTAATTTGCCTGTTTTATTTGAGGAGGCATGGAACCTCCACGTTCTTGGAAAATAATGTCATTCTGGATAAGAAAAGCAAGGAGGATTGTACAGGTGACTAGGTTCCAACAGGGTGCGCCTGGATAGAAGGATCAAGGATAAAAATGGGGAGGCTGGAAAGGGCTACTGTATACCATGCCTTACAGGGCAGGTACCCAGAGCCCAGTCTCTTGACAGGTGGTGCCTGTGGGTTTCTAGGACAACCCTCAGAGGGAGCTCCTGGAAAGAATGGGTCAGGATGGCTAGTGTCAGCCATCTTCATAATGTGGCTCTGAGCTTACTCTCCTTATATACAACTCTAGAGGGCTACTTTTTTCAATTATAAGATATTGTACCATGATAGTAACTCATGGAATTAAAGTAAGCAACAGTGTGTTTATTTTGTTCTGCATATTATACACAGATGAAAACACAGATACACATATGGTATGCATGCATAATAGGAGGGAAACATCCAATAGAGAAGTAAAATAGAGCGCCATAGCAATTCTGACACCAATTCCACTGTGTAGGTTTTCTCCAAGCAATTCAACACCAGCTGAATGTCCAACAATTCAAATCAATTCTGACGTTATCTCCCTGGAACTGGTGTCAGATTCCATAGGTTAAGGTCTCAGTCCTATAAAACTGTTCCCTACCCTCCACTTCAGATGCCAATGGCAAGTCCAGGTGATGCCCTGTGCTTCTGACCAACTGGCTACAGATCAGAGGTTCCCATGACCCCTCATTGGGTTTGGTTAATATACTAGAGTGGCTCACAGAACTCAGGGAAACATTGTACTTACTAGATCACTGGTTATTATAAAAGGATATAACTCAGGAGCACCAGATGGAAGAGGTACATGGNCCACAGTGTGGTCACTGAGTATCCAACACCAGAATTACCTGAGGGTTCTATGGAGAATTGGCTTCCTCAGCCCACAGCAAACATACAGGGTCAAAATCTGTTGGGAGCTAGGTGGTCTCCAAAATCTTCAAATTGTTTCTAATAATAGAGCAACATCAGGATGAATGCTTTACCCATTGCTTGCTTTGGGGGAAATCAAAACTTTCCTTCCAATACCAGCTGCACCTGGCTCATTTCCCCTGGGGATTAATGTTTTTTGTTTTTGTATAGCAACACCAAGGATTCCCTTATTTTATTTTTTAGCTGAGCCATCCTGCCACCTGTTGGCAGCTCAGAGGCAGCTCAGCTCAGGCTGGGAATCGAATTGGCGACCCTGTTGCTCTGAGCTCACACTCTTGAGCGAGCTTTTAACCAACTGAGCCAGTTGGCCGGCCCACCTTTGTTATTTTTACAATAGGATAGCCATACAGTTAGGTTTGTCTGAGACAATCCCAGTTGACACCTGCTGTCCTAGGATAATTATTAATAGTCACCTTCCACTCTCAAAAGTGTGCTGGTCTGGATGATAATCTATGTGGCCACATTACTTACAGCCCAGTGCCTGGGCTGCAGCTGGCATCATACTCTGCCTGTGGGGCTGTCCCAACATTCACACTTTTGAATCCAACAAGAGGCAGTGGTTTGGTCCCAAATAAATTGTAGATTCTGGGATGTAGACTCTGCAGGAAGAGGGTCAAGAGTGAGCCCACAAGTTCTGTTCTCCTGGAACTTGAGGCTCATCAGCTACTGTCTTCTCTAGGAGTGCAGACTAGATCAGCTCCTTGGAGCCGAAGGCAACGGAGTGACGGCATCAGCACGGCTACCCTCATGGTCAGCGGTTCTCAACCTTCCTAATGCCGCGACCCCTTAATACAGTTCTTCATGTTGTGGTTACCCCCAACCATCAAATTATTTTTGTTGCTACACTATAACTGTAATTTTGCTACTGTTATGAATCGTAATGTAAATACCTTTTTGTTTTCTGATGGTCTTAGGCGACTCCTGTGAAAGGGTCATTCGATCCCCAAAGGGGTTGCGACTCACAGGTTGAGAACTGCTGCTCAGGGTGGAAACTGATTTGGGGTTCTAGAGATCCTGACCCAAAGTTCTGGTGGGTCAGAAAGCAGATCTTCATCTTCTGAAATGGGTTGGATGGTCCCGAGTGCTGATAAAAGCAGCACTGAGGCCCTCTCAGGCTACTGGGGAAATACTGTTTTGAGGCCGAATGTAGCCCAGTTTCTGCAGATGGAGCCTTGACCCAGATCGACTCTTCTTGCTTCCTCTTTTTCTTTTCTTTTCTTCTCTACCTTTTATCCTCTCCTCATATTAGTTCCCAACAGTGCAGTCACGTGACAATAATAGTACCAATGTTCATTAATATTTTTGAAATATTTGTATCAGCTTCCAGGCAAAATACTCATAAGTCAAGCAGTGCACTTGGCATGCAGGCCACAACCAGAGACATCCTACATAATTTGCAGAGCATGAGGAGCTGAGCTCTGAAGCATCACACGGAGATAGCTTTGCTCATGCACACAGCTATAGCAGGAGCTGAGAGGAAAAGATTAGGAGCACTTGATGTGTGATGCTGGGTCCCTTTAAAACATACCTTGTGCTATTCTAGACTAGTCTGCCTCCCTCTTACCATCCAACTTGGACTCTTATTAAGCTGACCTCTCACCAAAGGGATCTATCTTCCTGGCCTCCCTTCTTAGACTAGTCGCCATAGAAGTTACATTACACATGACCTTCTGTGACTCTGTGCCAATAGTAGGAATAAGTGGAGAAAACCACTGAATGGGAGATTAAAGACCTGAGATCTAACCTGCTTTGCCATTGGTATGCTATGGGGGTTTGAGTGTGTTTAGCAATCCAAGACTTAATTATTTTGTTTTCCTATCATATAAAAAATTGCACTGGGTGATCTCTAAGGGCATAGGACATTTCATAACCTAGCAATATGGTCTATGCCCAGGAATTCTAAATAATTCCTTATGCTCTGGAAACCTGATGCCCATGGTGCTGATGGGCAGAGTTCCAACCCAGGAGCTCAGTGTCACTGACCTGTAAGGAAACATAAGAAAGTCCCTGCACTCAGACATGCACACTACAGAACTGACCTCAGCTGCCCTAGGTTTATCTGGGACTTGACAATGCAGACTTGAGAATAGAGGCACCATGCTGTTTCAAGGTGGCTGTCATCTGTCACTGCTCTGTAGCTGCTAAGTGATGAGAAGCAAAGAGAGGTTTTGACAATTATGAAGGACTGTGTGTGTCTGAGGGTAATGTCTTGTATTAATGGGGGGAATTAATTATTTCCTTTCCCTTCTCGCACTCTTATTCATGCAGACTTTGACAAGTAGCTGCTTTTTTCCCCTCCCCTTGATGGGTAGGTTGGAACAATGTCTTAGAGGTATAACTAATCATCCGCTTACATGATTTGAGGCCCATTTTCATGGGTCTGAGGGTACGCTCCAAATGCAGTGAAATGATGCTTCTCTCTGCTTTCTCTCCTTCGCTGCCTTCTCTAAAAATATCCCTTCTTAGTTATGTGGTTTACCTTGCTAATTCTTCCCAACCAGAGGACAGGTACTGAGAGACAAGAAAAGGGGCCTCGGCATTAGGGAAGGCACAATGCTTGGTATTACACTCCACATTTTCCCTTCACCTCTACTATCAGAATCAATCTCTGGCTTCGCCAGGACAGAACCAACAGAATCTGAGGGGAT
>NW_017732117.1:795487-798916 GCF_001890085.2 Hipposideros armiger
AGGTTCATGAGAAATCTCTGTGTGCATTTGAATAAATCCCTTAACCGCTCTGGCCACCTGTTTTATCACTGGTAAAAATAAAGGGTTGGATTAGTTATTTCTAAAAAGAATTAGCTCTAACACTTGATAATCAACAGCTAATTGAAAAAAATAATGTGTTCTTTCCAAACATTGATTCAAAATGTGTGTATGTGTGTGTGCGTGTGTGTGTGTTTAAAGAAAAATATAGCAAAATAAGGAATACATTTCATGTAAAATCTCATGAGGAGAGACAAAGATATAAGAAAGTCCAAAGATCCTTGAGCTTAAAATCAAAAGGCAATTCATCTTGAGAAGAAAACAAGTGATATTTACATTATTAAATCACAATTACAAAGCCAATCAGCTGCAGAAGAGAAGAGACCATTTCCATCAATTATTACTGAACTGAACATAATTTTTCCATCACCAGCAGATTGTAAATGGGGGCTACAGCTCATCCAGGAACTCTTCTATCACAGGAGTTATTAATCAGGTATTAACTTTGTCGAATTAGCAAGGACACCGATTTGATAGTGGGGGAGCAGGACACGGGGAGGACAGGAGGAGGCAGCCAGTTTAATTCCTGAGCTGGAAGTACCAAGCACTGGAGAAGGAACCCTTGGTCAGCCACCTATGCAACTAGTACTCCAGCTGTGACAAAGAAACTCTGCTGTTTTCATTCCAAAGGGTCAACAGATGAACAGGTAAAAAGAAATAAATGATGCATAATTTTCTGGCTATCTATGGCCTGTTGTAGGATTGCCGCAAGGACTACATTTATGCATTAGGGCCTGGCTCTGAGCTCGAGTTTTGGGTCACATCTCTGACTGCTGAGTTTGTTGCGCTCTCCACCTATATCCCTAAATGTCTGGGAGCTTCAGTCCTGGTGGAAAGTATGGATTGCCTGTCTCATCAGAATCTAATGTAGATTGGTAGACAATAAGGAAGCACAATGAAAACAGTTTTTTGTGTGCTCCTTTGATGTGCTGGGGTCACAATATGAGTATCAGTAAAAAGTTCTATCAATTTAGTAACATATCAGGCTCTCTGGCCCTCTGTTTCCTATGTTCCTCTATCATACCATTTTAAAAATTTTTTTCAACTAGAGTTGATATGCAATATGGTGATGGAAGGAGAGCTGACTCTGGTTGGTGAACACACAATGTGATATATAGATAATGTAGTACAGAATTGTACACCTGAAACCTATGTAACTTTACTAACCATTGTTACCCCAATCAGCTTTAATTTAAACAAATAAAATAAAATAAATATTATATTAGTTTTAGGTGTACAACATAGTGGTTAGACAGTTATGTAACTTACGAAGTGATTATCCCGTAAGTCTAGTACCCATCTGACACTAGCTATTACAGTATTATTGACTATATTCCCTATGCTGTATTTTACATCCCATGACTGTTTATATAACTGCACCCCTCTGGATTTCTATGCCATACAAGATAGGCTTCAAATCCCTTACACTGTCATAGGTTCAGACCCACTCCCCAATTTATAACAGGCTTTTGTTTTTAAAAAACAAGAAAACAAAATGACCAGGCTCAGGGAGGTGGAAGTGAACCAACCTGGGGGAAGATGGTGATATGTAAAGTGGGCAGGTTGGTTGCAGAGGTATCTCCCACCAGCCCAGATTACATGTTCATTTCCCATATCAAGGCCCCATAAGTGACAGCAGCTAAGACTGGGTGATAACGAAGCTGAAACCACAAAGAGATCCACTTCACTCTCTTCCCTCCTGCACATTTTTGTCCCTTTATTCAAAGAATGAATTCTTCCTACTATCTAGGACTGAATCACTAACACTGAGGACTGAAAACTAGAGACCACTTTTCTAAGTCTTCTGCATTCTCTAAAGAGGAAAGTCTCCCAAGATCTGACTTAGGTTGAATTTCTCACCGCCAGGCTGGTGGGGTTCAACAGATTAACTACAAATATACCAACAGTTCTTACAACTGAATTTTAGGTAATAGAAATCACATGTGCTATTTATATACCATACCCACGCCTTCTTTTCCCATAAGTAACTTTGGTTTATCTTTTGGGTCTCAACTTAGATTTTACTTTTTCAGGAAAGCCTGCTATACTAGATATGTCCTTTTCAACCTTCCAGAAACACTTGTCAACCCCTTTTGCCCTGCTTTCTTCTCTGAGTATCTGGTTTCCTTGCCAGTGGCTTCTGGTTGCGGTGGCCAACCAGCAGACGATCAGAAGAGGGAAAGTGAGCTCAGGTATATATTTTCCAACACGGTCAGCTCTCAGGCCCGATTCACTTCACCAAAGACAGAGGTTCCTCTGAAGTCTCTCTCCACAGAACCCTCCCCTTCTGATTGCAGTAACGGCCTGACCTCACCCTTCTGGCCTAGGGGTGAGAACAGTCCTCTTCTTTTTAGCTTTGGGGCACTGCACTGTCTGCATGGGTTCCCTACACCCTCTGCATACCTAGTAAATAACCCCCTCATTAAACTTGCTTCTTGCTTACGCTTATTCAGAGTCAAATGTGCCANTCTCTGTCTTGAGCTAGGACATCCACCTTCTCCTGCCCTTGGACTTCAGAGCTCCTAGTTCTTTGTCCTTCAGACTCTAGGACTTATGTCAGTGCCCCCGTTTCTACTTCTGAGGCTTTTGGCTTCAGGACTGGGAGTCACACCCTACACTCCCCTGGTTCTTAGATTTTCAGACTGACACTGAATTACATCAATGGCTTCTCTGATTTTTGCCTTGCAGATGGCAGATCATGGGACTTCTTGGTTCCACAACAACATGAGCCAACTCCTACCATAAATCTTGTCTTCTCTATCTCTCTACAAATCTTATTGGTTCTGTTTCTCTGAAGATCTGATGAATATAGGCCTAATGGAAGCCTAGGAGGCCGAGGCTGTGGTCTTCACTCTGCTACTAATTACCCAAGAACTCTGGCCAATCCACTTTACTGTACTCTGTTTCCTTATCTGCAAAAATGAGTGCATTGGACCAACACGTTACTTAGGTCCACAGCCACTGCTTTTGTTTCTACTTTAACCCATGGCAGTTTTTCTGGCCCAGCACATAGTGATTCTGTGCTCTTATCACCAGTCACTGGACAGCAACCAGCCTTCATCAAGGCCTGAACTTCTGGGTAGTGAAGTTTGAAGTGTGAATCCTGCTGCTATCCTTGAAGTTCGGAGCTGGCTCTGGTTCTGAAGATATAGCAGCTCAGCACACTGGGACAGAATACGAAGTCTCAGCCAAGAGCTCTCCAGTCACCAAAGTTCCCTTCACCATGCACTTGCTAAGCCACCCTTCCTTCCTACCTTTGCTGGATTTCCTTAAGCTCAGTGGTACATAGTCCTAGAGGCCTCTGTCAAAATTAATATATCTTACCTAGAAAGGAAGGAGAGTCCTGTAAAC
>NW_017732117.1:804216-818769 GCF_001890085.2 Hipposideros armiger
GGGAGAGTGGTGCAAGAGATGAACCTGGGATGTGGAGTGGGTCGTGTTTGAAGCAGGCTTTGAAATGTTCTCATTTCAACAGCAGAATTGGGACAGCATGTAGGGCAGGGGAATAGCATGAATGGGTTGGGAAGGTAGAAGAATTCTGGAAAGTACATTGTAAGTTATCCTCTTAATGCTTTTCTGAGGAAAATTACTTTTGGCTCTTGGTTAGTGGATTCTGGCTCCAGGGGAAAATTCTGCCCTGTTAAATGACCTCGGGGAAATTGTAATCATGAGCCAACAGCTATTTTCATGTTTTGCCTTCTCATAATACTTTCCCACTTTCACATGATTAGCAAGAAAAGATGACTACTCTGTGCAAAGCATGTGATAGGCAGGATAGTTTTTTGTTTGTTGATCTGTTTGGTATTTTGGGGGTAGGGGTAGTTTAAAGCACCAGGACTAGCAAATTGAAGAGTTCATTCAACGAATATCTATTGAATTGCATCCTCCTAAGCACATTGTTTCCTACTGGCCTCATTTGTGTGGTCTCTAAATTTAGACCCCAAATGACTGGAGAGTCACCTTTCACTTCTGCCGCTAGCTTTACAGACCTAGCATCCTCCAGGCCATAACCTGCTTTTGGAAATAAGGTCTGAGTAAATCAGCATTTGTGCCCAAGTCCTTGGAGAGGTCAGCAACAGTGGAACTCATCTTAAAAGTTTGATCCTCGAAGTCTGATTTGGAAGGGTGAGCACCAATGCTCAGTGAGCCAGAGGCCAGCTTTTCAAGGGCAGGCTTCTGTGGCCTGATATCTAATCGGGAGCCTCCAAGCACCTCGTCATCTGGCAGAGCGGCCCCTCCACAGTGGGGACGCTGCACTGCCTTTTCCACTCGCTGCTCACAGTGACAGCCCCGCCTAGGGGTCCTAGGGGGAGGACAGGGCCCAGATAGGAGGGAGCCACCAGCACCCAAGGCCTTTGGGGATGTGGTGGTAGTGCCTCCCCAGCCTGAAATGAAATGGGACCTGTGGTTTTGTGAAGCCAATTCTATCAGGTTTATGGCAGAGAGGAGAGAGGAGGCGCTTTCACATCTAATCAAGCTGCTCTATGGGAAGCACGATGGACTAAATTGTGGGAAATCCACACCAGCACATGAATTGCTTCATGACTGCAGGGACATGATATCTGCACGTAGCCAGTATGCATACTACCTAGAAACAATGTGATTTTCAGTCTTAATGTCAATTTGTTTTTTCCAATAGAGTTTAATAATCACATGCTGACCCGGAACAGAATAAACATGTCCGGGCAGTGCCAGCATACCATCTGATTCACCCTTTTCCTGTGAGATAGTTGTTGCTTTATGAACAGGGTGTAACACCATTATAACAGAATGTATCACATAAACTTGGATATATTGCTGGTCAAGCTCCTCTCCTAAAACATAACAATGACATTCTTAAATGGCTTAATCTAAATCCTATGCTCCTAATACCAGCTTTTAAAAGGAGTTTAACTGGGCTTGCTCACTTCATTTCTACTTTATTGTAAACTGCTTAAATTCAGTGCAGGACCACAACATCCTTTACCCTGCAGATGATCACATACTCTATCATACACTCATCAATGCTGGAAATGAGCTTGGAGTGTCCAGCGTAACAAGATAACTTACGTGCTATAGCTGGTGGTGCTCTAACTCAGAGCCACCTCATTGACCGAGGAAAGAGCCTGTTAGTTAGGGTGTTTGACCCCCAACTCGGTGCCTCTCATCTGTGGCATGGCCCTTAGAATAACTTGAATCACTCTCATGGACAGTACTCTGTTAAGGGCCTGGGAGGGGAACAGTAGCAGAGGCGGCATATAAGAGCTACTCTCTCTGTTAGGGGGAAAGCGTCTTCATTTTGGCATCCCTTAGTGTCAGAAAGCCAGGCACCCAGCACTGTTGATAGGATATCCCAATCAGGCCTCTAAGGAACCTTTACTCTTCGGGTTGTGGCCCTGATCTTTAAACACACACACATTGGGAGAAGTGAGTAATCTGTAACAAGACCAACACTGGATTGTTTCCTGCAAGTAATAACCACGTCTAGTAGGGGAAAATAAAAAGGAACTGAAATTCCCGTTGACAAAAGGGAAATTTAAAATTTACCCTCATGCAAGATCCCCTTGAGATGTCTGTCACTCAAGAGGGCAAATTAATGTCCTATTCTGCCAGAGGCAGTTTACATCTGTTGACCTGTTGTAACTATGCATATCATAATTTTCATTTTCAAAAGGGTCTCAGTGTAGATAATACATTATATGGCCACCCTACATTTAAATCATCCTAAACTTAAAAGAAGGCCTCTTGTGTTTAAATATCTTAAGTCAATCAGATATCAATGAAGACCATCTTTGTGTAGCACCTGCTTTATCAAATTAACTAATCCGTGTATTCTATATATGAACTATCACCTACAATACTCACAATAAACCCTGCCCTCATGGGGCTTACATTTTAGTGGGGAAAAAACCAACATCAGATGATATAACAGATCAGCTATGTTAGTGATTAGTGGCTATCAAACCTGTTTTTAAGTAGTGGAATCCTCTCTGCCAATGAAATCTTACACTGAAAATTCACCATGTTACAAAAACTGAGCTGCTCTTTTGGGGTTGGGGTGGGGAAGTGTAGGAACCCAGGACTGTCATCCAGGGCTCATTCTGATAGCTATCCATTCCCTCTTTCCCTCGTTCCCTCCCTCCTTACTCTATTGCTCACAGAGGCACCTAGAGGTTTAGAGGAACCCCTATGCTTTTTATGAATTGCAGTTAGAAGTAAACAGGTTTCCATTGTTAAGCAGAACACAGTGCAATAAAGGAAACAATACATAAACACATATAATGTTAAATAACAATGAAAGATTCAAGCAGTGTGAATTCAACAACTAAGAATTCTAATAATTGCTAAAGGAATCTTGAGAAAAGAGAGCTCATACGAGGCTGAACATTTTAAAATTAATTTTAGTCAATTAGTTTAGGTGTTTCTGTACTTTAATTACAAGAAAATTACATGTATGTGGTCTAATTGCCTTATGATGCATCTTGTTCATTTCCAAGTGCGTTGTTGTCAGTAGCAATAGAGAATTGCTGGAAGGACTTTATGTCTTCCCTGTTAGACCATAACCACATTATTCATCCATTTCGTCAACAAATGATAAATTATTCTACCAGTGTTGCCTGTATCGGGTGGTGAGAGTGGAGGCCCAACTTACTTCCATCACAAAGCAACATACCCAAGTCATCAAGTGTGGAGGATAGAACAATTGTGAGCATGTCAAGTGCTTTGAACTTATCAGGGGAAAGTTATCAAATGAGTTTGTGGTATTATTGTTGTATCGTTCAACATAGATAGTTCAGGTAAAGTGAAAGATTTCAACAATACTTTTTATAAAACTTATTTATATAAGTTATATATGGTTATGTAAGAGCACATTAATCATGATCATTAGCCCACCAATGCCTGTGTGAAGCAGCAGGAATATTGACATATAAGACAATCCTAGTTGGAGTCTAGGGTCATGAAAATGATTAAAGCGCGGAGTTGTGATAAGTGCCTCTGGGGGGAAAACCGAGGGTGCGTGGGAGCAGACAGGAGGCACAGAACCAGATTGGTGTTCAGGGTTCCCAGGAGGAAATGAGACTGGAGCTGAGACCTGGAGAATGAAAAGGAAATAGCAAAGCCAAGAAGTTCAGGAATAGCACTCGGGGCAGAAATGGTCTCCTGCTCAAGTTGCAGAGACAGGAGGGAGTCAGACTGCTCCAAAAAGCACAGGAGCAGAGATGAGACTGGGAGAGGACTGGCCCAGATTGAAATGGCCTTGAATACCATCCAAAAGAATGGTCACTTCCGACAGGTAACAAAGGCAATAACAAGAGGTGTAAGACACATACTCTGATCTTAATAAGCTTACATTATAGTTGCTGAGTAACTACACACACACACACACACACATGCACACACACACACATGGAATGAATCATTTTATAAATCATTTAAAATGATTTTATGAATGACTTAAAATGATTTATTCCTTTAGCAGATATTTATTGAGTGCCTACTATGTGCCAGGGACTGATTAATTACTGACAATAGTGCCACAAATGATATAAAACCCCTGTCTTCTAGTGGAGTAACAGTTCATAAAGAGATAACCAACCAATAACAAAGATAACATCATACAGTAATAAGGACTGTGAAGACGTTGTCAGAACAATAATAATAACTAAAATGCATCAAGTAATTACTGTGGACAAGCACTTGCCAAGAATGTCCTTGTCCCACATTCTATGGTGCAGGCCATGGCAGACCCACCCAGATTCCCTCCTCTGGACTGAAACACTTATCCCTCCAGCTGTCTGGAGTGCTGTCTGCTGAGTTACCCCAGGGAGCTGGGGTGGTGACAGCCCTGCCCAATGACATGCACCATCCCAGGGCAGCATATATTCAACGACTTGTTGCTGCAGAGGCTGAGCCCCTTCCTCAATCAGGGACAACACCAAAGGCCGTCTCAGCACCAGAACGCCCTGTAGGATGGACCCAGGCTTCTGTTACAGCTACTGTTCAGTTCAGCTGCTTCAGCCCCATGTTTACTCACACCCTCACAGGGCTGTTGTTTCCAAAAGAACTTCCAATAAAACTCATATTTGAGCCTCAGAGACTGTTTACTAGTGAAAGCAACCCAAGACACTCTTGCAATAATTCAAGAAACTGAGGCTCAGAATGGGTGCATGACCCGGGTCACACAGTTAGGTAGCAGTGTAGCTCTTAACCCCATTCTCCTCCCTGCAGGGTGGACAATCACTTGCTATTGTTACTCAGCGGAGTGAGTGTGGTAACACATGTGTAAAAGACAATATAGCGTTATCCAGAACTTCTCTCAGAGGGTACTTATCTGACCAGAACACAGATTCTGAAAAAGTCCTAAACCTCACCAGACATTCATTCTTTCATTCAACAAATATTGATCCTCGCCTTAGTGCCAGGTACAGCCAGGGGCACTCAGGAAACAGGGCGGTCACTTCAATTTTAGATTTCAGTAAGGAGAGCTGGTCAACAAACTGATGGGCCAGTGATGCAGGGAAAACAAACAAACTGGCCTGGAGAGGGTGGAGAGCTATGGGAAAAGGGCTATTCTATCCTGGATGGTCAGAAAAAGCCCTTCGGGGAAGGTCATATTTAAGCAGAGGCCTAAAGGGAGTGAGGAAATGAGACCTGAGGAGATGGGGATGGTGGTATTGAGTAGAAAAGGTTATTTCAATCGAAAAAAAGATAGATGACATACAATCTACGTGTCAAAGACCATGAAAGACTCAGAAGAGAGGACCTCAGGAGTCCACTCAGATCTGACTTACACTCAGATCAAACAAAAGTTGCATAAATCTGTTTATGTCCCATTCCAGGGCTAACTAATGTATAATGTAACACACCCTGACCGGGGGCTAGAAAATGCAGATACTAATCTAGACTTGCAATTTAATTATGCTTCCAATGTCCCCTGTAGCAAGACATTGAGGGTAATTCCTTATCAGCTTGCCTTGCATGATTGTTGTGAGGCTCTGAGGCAGCAATGATATTGTCATGTGCCCCTTAACCAAGTAAAGTTCTGAGAAATGCATCCTTAGGCGACTTCATCATTGTGTGAACATCATAGAGTGCACTCACACACCTAGATGGTATAGCCTACTGCACACCTAAGCTATCTGGTACAGCCTATTGCTCCTAGGCAACAAGCCTGAGCAGCAGGTTACTGTACAAAGCAACCTGAGATTAAATCAAGTGCAAGAGAAAATGATACAATCAAGAGAGGCGGAAAATATAAGATGTATGAGGCTGCTGCCGGCATAACACAGCATACTGTTTTACAGCAACCATTTTCTCATAAGGAGAAAGAGTGCACTCTAAAATAACAATAAAAGGTATAGTATAGTAAATATATAAGCCAGTAACATAGTCATTTATTATCATTATCAAGTATTACGTACTGCTCGTAATTGTATGGGCTATACTTACGGTATAGATGCCTGGCAGCGCAGTAGGTTTGTTTACACCAGCTTCACCACAAACACATGAGTAATGCATTGTGCTAAGACATGACCATGGCTATGACATCACTAGGTGATGAGAATTATTCAGCTACATTATAATCTCATGGTACCATCACTGTATATGTAGTGTGTCCTTGACCAAAATGTCAGTAAGGGGCAAATGTCTGTATAAAAGGCAAGAGTTGATAGATTCTGATAATGCAGTATTTTTCAAACTTTTGACAGCATATTGGAAAAAGCAAATTATGTCTTACTATGTCTCGCTATGAAAATAGTGTTGACCTCACAGACCCCCTGAAGGGGTCTTGGGGATCAATGAATCACAGGATCAATGAATAATAGTTTGAGAATCATTGCGAACATAGAAACTGAGAAGTGCTGAGGTAGAACGGGCAGGGACTTTGGGAGGTAGACGTATGTGGACTAAAGATAAATAAAAATTTCGGCAGCAAAATTTGATGACCAGTATCCTGACCACAGGGAGAATAAGGAAAAACTATAAAAAGTAGACACATGAACTCAAAAGCATAGCAACTGGGGGCTATATTTCACAGGAGCAAATAACCATGCCTTTCAATAGTGCCATAGCGTATCACCAAAACTCAGCACTGTTCAATAAGCACTGTTCACAATAATGACCTTGAGTCATTAAAACAAGGTTAAAAATATCAAATATACCATGCTTAAGAAGGGAAGGAAGGGAAAGATTTCTCTTAGAAACAATCCCTTAGAAAAATTTCCATGGCAATTAATGAAATTTTTAAAAATTGCTTTGGGACTTTATTTAGATGTGATTAGCTCCTTTCAGATGATGGATAAACAAAGCATCTCAGTAATTAAATAAAAGCCCATGAAATTAGGTAGGATTACTTATCCCACTTTATAGATGGGCAGTAGGGCTGAGTGAGATTAATGGCATACACCAGGACGCTAAGTGCGCCAAAGGAGAAACAGAGTGAGTCAGATCTCCAGTCCCATAATTGTGCCACTCACACACCCCAACTCCTAAGGCTGCCAAGCAGACTGCCTGAACCACCTGTGAAATCAAAAACCTCAGCCTATTTGGGAATTTGAGCCCCGCCCAGAAGAGCCCAGGGATGCTGGTTGTTCAGAGTTGAAGGTGATCTCTGCCCATCAGTTTTCCTGAGCCAGGAGCCAGTGACACTGAAGAACAGATGATGATTTATAACATTGAAATAATGCAGTCAGTTTTGCTTCCTGGCCAGAGCCTCCTTGTTAGTTAGGGGCCTTTAGAGCAGGTTCCTCTGCCATGATACTCACAAGAACACAATTTCAATTACATTGCATCCTAACCTCTCTGGAAGGGAAGCAAAAATGGGCATCCAACAATCAAGATAATATATCTTAATCTACCTGACTCATCTCTTATGCCAACATGTAATTCATGGCAGTAAAACGAATTTCCACAGAGACAGTGTGGTCAGTGATCAGGCCTGGATAATTAGGTTTGGTTGGAAAACAGTGCTCAAGTTTGCAGCTAGAATTGTCCCTAGTGGTGGCACTAAGGGAGGGACTAGGGTAGCGAAGTTGGCAAAATGCCTAGACCTCCAGAAAAAAGGCCCCAGTTTCAGCAAGACCATGGACGTTCTCCTCATATGCTGCTGCAATGTCTGTCCAGTGGAGCTAGCACAGGAAGTAATTCAAGAACTGCCCCCCTACCCATATCAATTATCTGGATTAATCAAGTTAGAAAAATATCCAATTTATCCAGGTCAATGAAGAAAGAACTTTGGGATATTTGACTTGTGTTACCTTCATAATTGCCTCAGATTTCCCCTCACAATTTCTGTGTAAATATATTCTAGG
This sequence comes from Hipposideros armiger, assembly GCF_001890085.2. Classification (NCBI taxonomy): domain Eukaryota; kingdom Metazoa; phylum Chordata; class Mammalia; order Chiroptera; family Hipposideridae; genus Hipposideros; species Hipposideros armiger. The sequence continues at coordinate 812,115 of NW_017732117.1, forward strand.
AGTTGAGCTTAGGGGATCTCATGAACTTGCATCAGTGCATTTCCTTCCCTCTCCCATTTTGTCCCCTTCACCACCATCTCTTTCCTCAACATTATCACACACACAAACACCATTTTCTATCACTGGGCACAAAAATTATATTTTAGGGTCATTGTCACAAGCTTAAATGAAAGCACTTAGTTTTCAATCTCTAAGCCTAGGGTTGAGGCCCAGGGAGCTCGAACAAACTCTCCAGGAAACTCTAAGTTCTTACTACTTAGAGTGTAGTCTCTGGCCAGCAGCCCGGGATGGTCCGGGAAGTGGCTAAAAATGGCGAAATTGAAGGGACAACCCCCGGTGTGCTGAACAGCCTCCGGAGTTTAAGCAGGCTGCAGGTGATGCTTAGGCAACTTACCCTTTGAGAAGGCCTGCTCTACTGCACTTCAAAGTCTGAGAACACTTTGAGGGGCAGGGCATCTGTGTGGAGGCCCAACTCTGCCACACTATGGACTAGGTAGCTCCTGGAAGCATTCAACCTGTGAAGATGTGCATTTCCCATCTGCCAAGGGCAAGCTTAGACTAGACACTTAGTTCCTAAACTTGACTGATCAATCATCTGTGTAATTTAAGTAAATTTCTAAAAATACAGATGATTAGGCCCCTCTCCTGCAGATTCTGATTCCACAGTTTCTGAAATTCAGGCAGGCTTGGGTCCTACTGTTCTAGAACTGGGCATAGTTCCCAAATTCAAAGAGAGCTAGGTTCAAATATAGCTCTGCCACTAAGAGCCATGTAGCCTTGGGCAAGTTACTTATCTGCTTTGAGATTCAGTGTCTTCATCCTGAACATGGAAATATTATTATCAGCTCCCTGGAGTTTCGAAGATTAAATAATTTATGTAATTTATGTAAATCATTCAGCACATAAACAAAATGCATTTCATTATTTTCCCAATCTCCCTCTCATTTCCCTGAACTCTTATCACTCTATCTTACTCTGCATTTCCAACACATGGAGAAGGATCCCCTTTCAAGGCCTCTGTACTTGCTATTGTCTGGAAAGGTTTTCTTCCAGAAGGTGCTTGCTTCCTCCTTTAGGTCTCTGTTCAGAAGTGGGGCCTTTACTGACCTCCTCACATGAAATCACAGATCCCTACCATGGGCCACTCAGCCTCCTTACCTTGCCTGTTTTTATAGGAGGGCTCCACACTATCTGACATTACGTATGTACTTGTTTATTGCCTGACCCCCACCCTAGCCCCCTGCTTCCCCCTGGCCACTAGAATTTAAACTCTACAAGGGCAAGAATTTTGCTTTTTTCATTGCTGTATCTCCAGTGCTCAGAAAGTTGCTCTACACTTATTTGTTAAATTAATGAATGAATAAATAGCTTTTTCCCTTAGTCAAATAACTCTATTTTTATTACTTATTTCTTGATTTGATGGCTCTTGTCTTACCTAAGTTTTTTTTTCTGGGGAAATAAACAAATCATGGATGCTTTCTCAGGGCTTTCCAAATTAACTCCACACAGAGAGAATTCCTCTATTTATTAATAATAAATTAACTGTATATGGGGACCTGTATTTTTTTCTTTATTTACTTTTATACAGTTAATAGATGAGTAGATTCATTGGTTAAAGATTCAAACAGTGAAGAAGGGTGTTGCGTAAGATGTGAAAGTCACCACTATGCACATCTACTTCCTCCGCAGTCCCTTCCCCAGAGGAAAGCACGGCTCACAATTTGTGGTACAACTTAATATTATATTTTCTGTGCAGTTACACATACAGAAGCATGTAAATACACACATTAGTCTTTTTATTTTATGTTAACAGGATAATAATGTACTTGTTCGTCTGCCACATTTTCACAACATATCTTCCTGTGTCTGTATGGCTGTTCCTTATTCTTTGTTTTGTTTTGTTTTCTAATAAGACAATGTATTAATATGGTTGAAGGCAAAGTAAATACAAAAAGCAGTAACTTTCTTAAATAATGCCACTAATAACAGTAAAGGTAAAGGTAAAAAAGATTTTTTTTTCACAATTTCAATGAAAAAAGTTAAATGCCTAGGAATAACTTAGAAGAGGGTAGGGCTTCTATCCCCACCCCCAAGAAAACAACAACATTTTACCAAGAGATAAAAGAAAATTTTAATAAAGGTTATATACCACATTCTTAGATGGGAGATTGAATATTATAAAAATACCTACTTTTAATGGATTTATAATTCTTAGTCAATTATAATAAAAATATCAGTGAAATATTAGTGAAATTCCTTAGACTTGGCAAATTAAATGTCCTGTTCCTTATTCTTTTTGTTGGCTGTATAAAAAGATATACAATCATTTATTTAAAAGCTCCCCTCTTAATGAGCATTTAGGTTGTTTCCAATTTCTCTCAATTAAGTACACTTCCACAAACAGACTTCTACAGCTCTATTTGATCATATTATAAGAATTCCTCTAGAAAAGATTCTTAGAAATGCTCAAAATTTGATCAATGCTGCCAAATTGGTCTAAACTGAGCTAACAACTTTTCATGGTCACCTGTGCTTTGTAAGGATGCCTGCCTTCTTAATTCCTCACCAAAATCAAATGTTATCTCCTTAAATTTTGCCAATTCCATTGCTTTAAAATATCTCCTTGTCATAATTTGTAATGACTTGATTTCTAGTGAAATAAATCATTTTTTATATTTATTATCCATTTACCTTGTTCTCCCATATATTTCCTATTTACCCATTTTTTTTTCTCTTAGATTGTCTTTTTTGTTAGATTATAAGAATTCTATATATGGCTCATTTTTTATTATAGATATTGAGGATATTATTTTCTAGATTGCTATTTATCTTTTGATTTCATTTATGAGCCTGTCTTTCATTGTAATAGGTTTTAACATTGCCAAATCTATCAATCTTTTTTTTTGTTTATATAACTTTTGCATTTTGAGTCTTGTTTAAGAAGTCATTCCCAAACTCAAGTGTTCTTCCAAATACTTTTCTTGAAATAAAACAAGATTTTTGGTTTATCACCACTAACCTATTTATGTCTTTAAAAATAAAAATAAGGTTGATTGTAGACTAATTTCACATACCCAGGTTACCGTTTCACATTCCTGTCTTTTTCTTTCTTGTGAATTAGGAATCTGACTTGGCCTCCACCAATGCATACTGATCTGGAGAGGAAGATAAATTTTAATTATCTCAAGTATGTCAACTTCCCTTTCCACCTAGGCCTCCTTCCCTTCAGAATCATGTAGAATGCTTCATACGTAGAAGACAACAGCAGAGGGAGGTGTCATAGGAGGAAGTCCAAGTAACTCCGCATAAGAAAACAAAACTTTTATCAAGCCTGGTTGACTATTGTTGAAATAAGGAATGCTTTTAAATGGAATAAGTTGAAAGGACCAATCAATTGTTTGAACTGAGTCAGCAGTGTGGAAAGAGTTGGCCTTAGCCAGGGATCTTATTTCAAAACACGAGGTGTCTATGAGCATGTATAAAAGCCTGTGTAGGAAGTGCCTCAAACAGAGGATCTCTAGTGATTGCTTAGATGTAGATTCCTCCCTTCCCTGCTCAGAGATCATGACCCAGGCCTGGCAGGTGGAGTCTCTGTCACTGATATGCAGCAGATATGCATTTGGCAATTTGGGATGAGGTATTGAACAAAAGAAACTGAGACAGGCAATTTTAATTACGTAAGTACATATGTGTGTTTTTATAGAGGCTTATTATAATGCTGTGGCTTCAAATTGGAAAAAGGAAGGAAAGGAAAAAGGTCACCTAATCTCTTTTACTTTGTGGAGGGGGAGGTGGCTCCACAGAGCAACAAAAAGAGGAAAAGATAAGACTATTTTAGGCTGAGAAGTGTAAAACTAAAGGATAATAAAACGGGAGCTAATGCAGTTTAAAGGCTGCTCATTACCTGGCCTGAGATACGGCAGCCATTGTTGCTAGTGGTTAGAGATTATTTCTCAGCCTGCGGTGGGCTGATAACAGACTCATCCACTGGCCTGAAGGCTCATTGTTCTGCAGGCAGACACGGTGCCTCAGACAGAAGCAAAGTTGATTTCAGCCACAGCCATGTTGCTTTGGCCTTTTCTCTCCCTTCAGTGGGATTAAAAAAAAAAAAATCAAGAATTTACATCACCTGATAGGTGCTCTGGGACCTTTTCAAGCCTCCCCTTTAAGATTCCCACGACTTAATTTGAATCAGGATGATTCTGAAAATAAAATGCTGAAGTTTTCTTTTCCTTGAGAACAATGTCACATTAGTCAACTTAAAAAGACTTGCTCACAGCACAAATTGTCTGTACAACTCCTTTGCCCCTTAATTATATTCCACCTTGTTTTATTATTTAAAGGCATCATATGAGTTAAGTGTTTACATTATATATATATATATATATACATATATATATATATATGTATATATATAGATATATAAAACGTTAGAGTCGGAAGTGAATTTAAAGATGTAGTTTAATTCTCTTCTTTAATAGGCTGGCACACTGAAGCCCAGAAAGCCATGGAGAGTATGATCATCAGAGAATAATGAGGGGCGAGATGAACTTTCTCTTCCCTCTCCCCCAGGCAACACTGTGAGAAAGGGGTTTCTGGGTCAGGTGGAAAGGGAGCCAAGTACTACAAAAACTGTGGAGATCACAACCTCTCTAAAATCATAATAATCTTCTATGCAGCTAAATGAGAATCAACGATTCTAAACTCAAAGTTCAGACTCTTCCACCCATTGTTCGACCTGCTTCTAAAGGCAGGAGTGCTGACAACTTCAGAACAACGTATTTGGTTTCGAGTTGCTTGCCAAGGTCGAGTAAATAAATTCCAGGAGCCAAGTGGCATCTCTCTACTTTGACTGTGACAGTGGGCCCTAGACAAAGGCTTTCCCAGACCATGTGGTCACTAAGGATTTTGCACAGGCTTCAGACAAGCGTGGGCTTCAGACAAAGGCATTCCTGGACTGTCTAGTCAGCAAGACTTCTGCGTTTAACATTTCTGAATTCCTACCTCACCTGGGAGCCAGTCAGGAACTGGCACAAGGCTGCATGTCCTAATAAGGAACCTTAGCTGCTAACCCGGAAACCTCAGGGTATATAGCCCTGAGTCCCGCCCGGGTCGGGGCTCAGCCTCTGCATGTGAATCCGCTGAGCCAGTGCCGGCATTAGTAAAAGTTGCTTCCCACGCTTTGGTGTCCTGTCTCTTTGTCTGACCTCTGCAACATGACCTCCGCACTCAAACTTATATTTTTTACATAATTAGCTATTATGTATTATTTTATATAATATTATGTATTATTTTACATCATTAGCTATTGCTCCAAAGAACAAAGCATACCTTCAACTAGACAAAACTAATCTCCCCATTTGGCCTCTCAGCCTAACTTCCCACTGTCTTGGCTTGGACCTTGCTCATTTAGTCAGTCCTCTTTAGTATTTAAACTGGTCACTTTCTTTTGGCTCTTTTTAGTCAACCTGTATAGATGCCCAATACTTTCCTCTCATTAAAATCAACTCCGCAAATTGCAAATCCTCCTTTCACCAAAGTATGAGTACATGCTCGCCTTCCCTCCACAGTCAAACTAAAGAATGTACAACTTCTATCTCTACTCTCCTTCCTTCTATCCTTCACACCTTTGCAACAGGCTTCTCACCTTATCACTCCATTTAAACTGCTTTGGCTAACGTGAGTAGTCTGTTACATAAATACCGTGGATTTTCTTCAGTCTTGCCTTCACTTGATCTCTCCATAGAAAGATCCAGGACACCAGGGACCACTCCATCATCAGCATCATCTAAACCCCTGACTTCTGACATAGTCTTTTCTCTTGATTTCAACATCATTACTTTTTCTTGGTTCTCCTATTTTCCAGAATTCTCCTTCCTGTTAGTTCTTTATATTGACTCCTTTTCCTTTGCTCATCTCAGGGTTATTGACTCCTATGGCTCTGTCCTCAATCTTTTTGTTTTCTTGCCCCTTGAAACTCTCCTGATGTTTCAACTACCACCTAGGGTATAGATCAGAATAAGATAACCTTGACTATAAGACAAGCCTACAGTTTTCAAATGAATCAACATAGAATTTTGACAATTTTTAGGAATGTAGATGAAATAATCAAATATTGATATATTCATACTTAATTATGTAACTTAAGTGAATATACACATTGAAAATAAGAACATTAGGTTATATCTGCTGGTGCTGCATGAGCCACCAACAACAAAAAGTGTGCGAGACCTCTGCGGGGCGCACGGACCCACACACTGACTGGCACACTGACGTAGCATCCAGCTCTCAGCCGCGTCAGCGGTGAACGCGTCATAGGACTGGCTCAGCTGCCTCTGGTGCCCCTGTGGCTCCAGGGATGTCTTACAATCAGAACTTGACTGCACACATGCCTGTCGTCTCCTTCAACGCCACCGAAAATGCCCACCCGTCCTCCACCAGCATGGCGACGTCCTCACAGTACCTCCAGCTGCTGAATGACTTCGGGCCACCATCTCTAGGCTGCACCCTGGGAACTGGGAACAGCCAAGTGCCCCAGAGCAAATATGCCGAGGTGCTGGCCGTCATCGAAGAGTTGGGGAAAGAGATCAGACCCACCTAGCGGGGAGCAAAGAGCTCAGCGGAGAGACTAAAATGAGGGGGCGTCATCCACGCC
>NW_017732117.1:820426-828328 GCF_001890085.2 Hipposideros armiger
TCATGAGACAAACTTAATAGTGAGCAACTACTCTGTTTGAAGTCCTAGGGATACATCAATTAGAAAACGCCAGGAAAAATTTAGAAAAATGAAAATGAAATATATGATGATGAAAATGAAACAAGATGACGTATTAGAGAATGATTAGAGGATACTTTAGATCAAAAGATCAGGAAAGTTGACCCTGAATACCAAGAAAAGGTTAACCATGTGCAGACACAGGGGACAGAGACAAAAGCGTTTGCAAAGGCCTGGGCATGGGGATGAGTATGACAGACAAAGACACGAAAGAAGGGTGAGAAGACTAGAACAGAGCAAGAAAAGGACAAGGCAGGGTCGTACGTGTGTGTGTGTGTGTGTGTGTGTGTGTGTGTGTGTGTATGGTGGGGTAGTAGTTACAAGGTGAGGCTAGATGGGTAGTTAAGGGCACAACTATAGAGGAGATGTTTGAATTTTATGCTAAGTGCTCTCAGACAAGATTTCCGAATTTGAACAGGTAAGTGATTTGATCTGATTTATGTTTTGAAAATGATAACTATGCTGTATTGAGAATGTATTATATTGAGGAAGGGATTCAAAAGTGGAAGTGTAGAGACCAGGACAAAGGGCATTTTTGTTCAGGCAGAAGATGCTAGTGTCTAGGATGAAGATGACAGCATGAATGAGGGAGAGACAGATAGATTTAGGATGTATTCTGGTACTAGGGACACCAGGGCTTCCTATGAGATTGACTATTTTAGACAAAGGAAGGTGAAGAATTAAGGATTAAGGAAGACTCCTATTTAAAAAAAAATTTTTTTTTATGCGCTGACTAGATAGATAGTTCTGCCACTCACTGGGATAGGGCAAACTAGGAGAGAAGCAGTTTGGGGTCCACTTGATTAAGCATTCTGTTTTAGTCTTAAATAAATTTAAGATATCAACTAAATACACTGTAAAGATGCCCTGTAGTAAAAGTAGTAGTAGTAATAGTCACAGGAGAAGCTCGTGTTTGAGTGCCTCCTAAGTGGGATAATAGATACTATGATTATCTTAACTATAGAAATGAGGAAATTGAGATTAAGTAATTTACCCATGGTCACTCAGTTATCAAGTAACAAACCTAGAATTGAAAGCCATGAACTTTGGTTCCCAAGTTCATGCCCTTAACCATTCTACATACTGCACTCTCTCTATGAATTTGTGAATCATTGTCATATTGCTGGTGTTTAAAACCAGAGGATTTAAAGGTATAGAGAAGAAAAGTTGTCCTGGTACCTAAGATCTCCAATACAGCAACACATAGCAATATAATTGAAAAACAACCTCAAATAGAATTGAAAAAAAGAGCTACTGGGAAGCTAAGAAGGACTTGACGAGAATTTGGGAGTCCTAAAAGTCAAGAGAAGAGTGATTCAAAAAGAAGGTCATGGTCAACTGTTTCAGGTAAAACGAGAACTGGAAAGTGATCAGTGAAATTGGTATCATGTTATTCAATATTAGCCTTGATAAACATTGTTTCACCAGAGAGGCAACCTACTTGAGAAAATAAAAGGGCAAGGAGGTTTTGACAGTAGGTGCAGTACTTCATCTGTGTAATGGGGTAAGGCAGAGTATTTGAGTAGAGAAGCCAGTTGGATGGTGTGGTCAACCCTTCTGGTTGTCTGCTCATTAGCTAGTGTTCCTGTTCTCCTTACTATTTAATATGTTGTTGCATAATCCAAGTTTAGTGGCTTAACAGAACAATAACATTTTATTGTCTCTCATGACTTCTGTGGGTCAGGAATTTGAGTGTCTTAGTTGAGTTCTTCTGGCTCAGGGTCTTTCATAAGGTTGTAGCCAAATGTTAACTGGGGCTGCAGTCATCTGAAGGTTTGACAATGTCTGGAAGATCTACTTCAAAGCGGCTTACTCACATGACTGGAATTGGTTATTGGGTCACACCAAAGGGCTGCTTAATTATCCTCACAACAAGAGATCAGGGTAGAAGTTGCAGTCCCTTATATATGACCCAGCCTTGAAAGGCATACACCATCCCTGCCACTGTATTTTATTGGTCACATGGCTCAGCCTTATTCATTGTGGGAAAATATTATACAGGGCATGAATGCCAAGAGTTGAACATTGTTGGGGGGAGGGGCACATCTTGGTAGTTGTCTGATTACTATACCTTACTAACCAAACCTCAGTTTTACTCAGAACCTTCCTATACTCAGCTGAAAATACTGAGCAATCCAAGATACCTTGCAGCTGGAGAGGTCATATCACTGAATAGGAATTCCAGGAAAGCTTGGGAGCAGGCTAAGATGACATATGTTTCTTTGGCTTTTGCCTTCACCTTCCCCACTTTTCCCTGTCTGGAAAATGGACATGAAGTTTGGAGGAGCAATACCGGTACAGCACAACAACAAAATTGGTGTGCCAAAGACAGCTCTGGAATGCCTCCCTCTTTCTGGTGAACAAATATTTCACATTTGAGACTAAGTTCAAGGGATGCCTCTTCCAGGGTGTCTTCCTGACAAAACCCCTCCCTCTTTTAGGCTTTCTGACATGCGATATAGAAGTCTATTGCAATACATGTTAATTATTATTTTTTACATTTATTTGTTTGAGGTTCTATCTTTCCTTATTAGAATATAAGATCTTTGAAGTCAGGATCTTATTTTTCTCTGTATCCCCAGGGCTTGCACATAGTAAGCACTCTACAAAAATCTGTTGAATGTATAGACAGTTCTAGTTAATACCTAGCTAGTAGGTAGTCAAGGGTTGACACAATCCATCCCTGTAACAGCCTCCTGAGGGCACGTTATAAAGTACCATGCTCTGTAATTAATTTTTCTTGCATATCCTTGGTGATAATCATCATAAAAAGAGAAATGAGCAGCTCTCTGTAATATTTATATTTCCTAACAGCAAAGACATTCTCTTCTATAATTCTGCCTATAAAAGCAGCAAGGAAGCCAAGAATATTCAAGTTCTCCATGGCAACTGGGTCACAGCAGCATGCAGTCTGGGCCAGGGTTTCAGATAAATGGAACAAGTGGAGGTGAGCTTCCAGCCTCAGGAATGGTGCCTTGCAGTGGGGCTTGCACTGAAGCATCTCTCCCCACTGGGACCCACAGCCCACAGCACTAGGGCGCCATGCATTGTCACTGCATGGGGCAGTGAAGGCATGGCTCCATGGCATCTGTTTTACAACTTCCAAGTGCTGCATTGAAAACTCAGTCTCAGCAAACCAACAGGCCACCAAGTCAATCAACTGGTCGCACACTCATTTTATTTTAAAAACTGCCTATTGTTATCTGAATATTAACCCAATAAGATTTTACCCCCAAAGCTACCAGGCACCAGGGAGTCCTTTTCATGTATCCTTAGCCTCTCAGATCATTTCTCTCAATCGCACTAGAGAACTCCCTCCTTTCACTGGTTTGGAAGGGAAACCAGATTAAGCATCTGGTTAGAGGGGACAGCTGTTTAATGCATGGCAATGAAACCCGCCTATTCAAATCAGTCAACTCCTCCATCAAGGACAACAAGTACCAAACAGCAGCAGCCAAGTGAATGACCTTTGGCCAAGCCATTCTCAGGGGCAGGGACCCCAGCCAATGCGAGGCATTAATGAAACTTCACACACAGGGAAGAAAACAACTGAAGGGTGGGGAAGAGTTCCAGGCAACCCCGGACGTAGAGCCTGCTTCTTCAGGGCCCTCCTAAAGAGGAAAGCCCCGCTGGGGAAGCGAGGCAATCCACACAGATTAAATTTCTGTCACTAACAAACTCTAAGTGGGTCAATGATCCAATTCCCTCCCTATCGGTGCTGCTGAGGAAGAATTGATTATGGATTCCTATATTTAGCACAAAACTATGGCACTGACAAGGGGGTTGCATTTTGACAGGAGAGAGTTTCCCAGTGATAGTGAAAGTGCTACTCTATCAGCACTGAAGTCAAGATTCATAATCTAGAACTACATTAAGCAACAACTTTGCAAGGTCCCCCAAATGATGAAAAAGGTGAAGATTCAAACGAGACCCTCTATCTATTTGGAGATGCCAACGGCACTCTCTGAAACCCAAGGCTGATTAATTAGCAGGAGCCCTTGGTGCCAGCACCAGAACTGGCACATGCTCTGGCTGACTCATCTCTAGAATAAGCAGCAGGAAAGAAGGGAGTGGTAGATAACTTCAGGTGAGGGAGAAGAGCCTGCTTGTGCTGGTGGGGTGGGGGGTGGGCAACTGGCCTACATTTTCCAATAGGCAGACCAAATGTGTGGCAGTAATCATATTCATAGCATAATCACGGAGTCAGAAGCATTAGATATGGAATCAGACTGATTGGGTCAGGTAGCTGCCTTCTGCCTTTGCAACTTTGCTCCTTAGAGTAAATTTGTTGGCCCAGTTTTTATCCTGTTTATAAATTGCAGTGAGAATGCACCACAACAGAATGAACCCAGAACCTGTGGTCAAAGAGAGGTCAAATTAAGAGGAACTGAACCTCTTCACAAAGTAGAGGGGGAAAACCCAGGGGAATACAGGAAAGCAGCAAGGTCAAACAACAACCAGATCTCAGTGTCCCCATGGCCCATCCTTGTCAGTCCTTGCTTGCCCCAGAGAAGCTCAGTAGCAAAGTCCTGCACTCTCTGATATGGCCCACCACAACCCCACCTTGTTCCTGATCAAGCCTGACTATGTACTCAAAATCTCAGCCCTTTACTAGTGGGCAGAACCAGAAAGTCTTCTCCAGGGACCACAAAATGGCTGGTAACCTCTAGCCTCCCTTTCTAAGCTCACTGTTGTTATACTTAGTTCATATGGTTGGTCTTCTGTTTCAATCCTCTATTTATACTCATTTTCTCACCATGGTGGAGCTCCACTCTGAACCTCAGCAGGTTTTATTGGAACCAGGACACCTACGTAGCTCCTACAGGTCTCTCCTCCAAAGTTCTCAATTGTAGTTACTGCAGGTAAAATTAATAACTGTACCTGGCACCTCAACTTTGTGTCCCACCTGGTTAAGAGGAATGTGCTGTCCTAAGTGCACAGTGGTCATTGTCCTTGGGTCTCAGCACGAGTCTGTCTTAGTGCCCAGTTGCCTGCAGAACCTCCACCACGGTTGGAGGCTCTGTTCCTGCTCACCATACTGCTAGTTTATTTTGCCAGCCCTGGACCACTGGAGCTTTCTTATTTCCTTCTATCCACCTAATCTTGCCGTCTCTGCCAGAGTCACAGAAGAGCCCATGGGATAAGAACACAGGATGGATTTGGAAGAGTCTGTGTGAAAGCTCAGGAGATTTGGGGGCTAGCCTAAATTCCAGAGCTATGAAAGGTTTGCACCTATGATTTTTCCTATTGCATTTTGCTAAATGGGTCACTGAGTTTATAGAAACAAAGCTGTTACATGGAGGGATTTTGAAATTTATCTTATACATGTAGTCTAAAGAGTTAATTAGAGAAATTTATTAACTTCCTGTTATGGCCTGAATTGTAACCCCTCCCCCCAATTCATATTTTCAAACCCTAACCCCACCAGTACCTCAGGATGTGAATGTACAAGATGTCATAAAAACATATGGTGAATGCTTAAAGGAAAAAAAAAACATTTTATTACAGTAAAAGACATTGAATTAACCCCTCTCAAAATACTCCCCCTCACTTTGAACACACTTATCTCATCGTTCTGGCCACTTTCTGAAGCAGTTCTAGAAGTCTTCTTTTGTGAGTGTCTTTAGTTGCTCTGTCATGGCTGCCTCAATGTCCTGAATCAGTTCAAAATGTTTACCTTTCATGGTCATTTTGACTTTGGGGAAAAGCCAGAAATATCATGGTGCCAGATCTGACAAATAAGGTAGATGAGGACACACCATAATGTTCTTATTTGACAGAAATTTCCATTTACCAGAAGTGATATGTGACATGGGGCCTTGCCGTTGTGATCACAAAAAAAACAGTTAATGCCGTTGCCAAGTGCCATTCAATGGAAAGGCAGGGATCAGGATCTTCGATATGGGAAGCGGCATGTCGAACCTTAGTAACAGTGTGTGACGTTTCAACTTGTTTGGTGCAGTCAGTTAGGTGTGAACTACAGTTGAGAGAAGGTGTGTTTTTAAAGTGTGTGGTAAACCATCCTCCATCACTATAACACGGCGTGTCACACATCACTTCTGGTAGACAGAAATTTCTGTCAAATAAAAACATTGTGGTGTGTCCTCATTCATCTTATTCACTGGACCTGGCACCATGTGACTTCTGGCTCTTCCCCAAAGTCAAAATGATTCAGGACATTGAGGCTGCCACGAAAATGCAACTAAAGACACTCATGAAAGAGGACTTCCAGAACGGCTTCAGAAAGTGGCAAAAACAATGGGATAAGTGTGTTCAAACCGAGAGGGGAATATTTTGAAGGGGATTATGGCAATGTGTCTTTTACTGTAATAAATTTTTTTATTTAAACATTCACTGTATTGTTTGATCACACCTCGTATTTGGAGATAGGTCCCTTAAGGACATACATTGTGTCGATGTTAAACTCATGTGAAACTGCTCTGTCTCACATATAGATACCTATACTAATTAAAATATACATTATAAATAGCCATATAGATATACAGATCTTCTCATGTATATAAATTCATGATAGATAGACACATAGACAAATAGGTCTTTATGGCTCTGGGCCAGTGTCCTAAATTCTTTCAGCATCCATTTTTCATTCATAAAATGGGGATGATAAGATTATCTACTTCAATAGTAGTGAAGATGTATAGGACCCTTAAAAGTCCCTGAACCTATAAGTATAAGTGACACAAAGAATGCATATACTCACACTCAAACTTTTACCATATCCATTATACAGAGGGTACCAAAAAAATGTATACACATTTTAAGAAGGGGAAAAAACTGTATTAAAATTGTAATACAATGAATGATGCTAGCATTCATTTGATTAACACCATCTTTTGAGCAAACATAATATTATATATTGCCACCATAATTCAGTTCAACTTCAAAAAGTAATACATGGATAACATCTCTTAAAATGTGTATATTTTTTTGGCACCCCCGGTATTTACATGTAAACTTCAACTCAGAAACACACTCTTGAAAGGACCTTAGAAACTACTGATATATAGCTCTTCTCTATCTTCTCAGTTAAGCCTCTTTAAAGAAAATATTTTCCCCATGGATCCTGTTTCTAAAATATATTTTGTCTATCATACAAATTGCATTTGTTTTTCCAACTTTTTAATTATTAAATGTAAGTACCTTTTACATCTGAGTGTTTATGCTCAGTTGATATGGTCTGAGTTCAAAATAGGTGACTTGATCATTTGTGGACTTTGATGCACTTTTTAAATATTAAAAAGAATTCATGGGCTCTCATGCCCCCTAAATGGACTGTGTGAACCCAGGTTCCCTAGGTTGAAGACACTGATGGAGTCCAACCCGTTTGTTTTCAAATGAGGATGCTGAGGGCCAGAGTGACCTGCCCAAATGGCTCTTAAAGCCAAGTCCCTAGATGCTGTCTGGAGTTCTTTGATTCCACACACACATATACACTCTACTGGCTACATACCCTCTTCATCAGCAAGCCTGCACTCCTCAGGGTAGACCCAGATGGCAGCAGGGATCAGAGCCAAAGGGGACCCATTCTTTTGGACTAAATAATGGCAAACACCTCCTTCCCTCTCAGACTAAATGAGGCTGTGACACACGGGGCAAAGGACTCAGCAAGAAGTGAGGGAATTATCAGTCTAGCTGAGCTGGGAGCTGGAGGCTGGTTTTAAGGGAGGCCTTTTGGGGCTATGCATGCCTTCTCTATTGGACACAACTTTGATTCTGGAAAATTAAAAAGGGCAAAGATGCGGCTTAGAGAAGAGGTCAAGTCTGTTCTGTGGTATTCTGAATGCAGGCTTAAGAGAAGGAAAG
>NW_017732117.1:834443-837484 GCF_001890085.2 Hipposideros armiger
AAACAAAGGGGCCTGAGAAATAAAATTCTGTCATTGTTTAAAAACAAGGAAGCATTTTGCATTTTAGAACAGATTTTTAAAACCTCTTTTTATATAGTCTTTCAGAGAATGATTCCATGCCCAAATAAGTTAAGAAAATTCTACGTATTATTTCCCTTTCTTGGTGCTTACAAGGCACATTAGTCCACTTAGACTTTAGCAAAACCCTGCAGCAGTGATCATATTTACTTCTATTCAAACCATTGTCTTCCAAATTTGTATGCCTGGACATTTTTTTACTCATCTATCAATATCCTTTCCAGAAAACATTTTTTTTGGAAAATGTTGGTATAAAACAATGATGGCAATCTTAAAGTCAGCTTTCTTGATTTCAGTCAGTTTAACAGAGTATAAACAAGGGGAGCCTGTGAAACAAATATTTTGAGATTAAAATTTGGGCAACAACTTGTTTGTTTTTTCTTATTTACTACAGGCCAACTGGACAGAGGCCAACTCTGATTCAATGCTTATTGAATCACATTGCATATTATTGGTACTCAGTAAACATTAATTATTAGTGGTAGCTGAATAAATGATAATGTTAATAATGATCATGATAATGCTGTATTTTCAATTTTGCCATAAATCAAAACATCTGAGAGAAATCTTGAGACATTCTGTAAAACCCAAACACAGCTGGGCTCTCTTGTCTCCAATGGGAATTTTTCACCCTGAAAAAAATAACAATTTCTTCTTAGAGATATGCAGGTTGTCTTGGGTCACTGAGACACAATTGCTCAGCCATCATGTATCCAGAGACAAATCCAGCTGTCAGGATTTTCTAAGTTTGCTTGTGATGGTCAACATCATGGCTGCCTCTTTAGCATTCCCCATGGTATGGTTTCCTCACTGACTTGCTCCATGAATGAGGTCCTGCAGACCTGCAGGCATCATCTGCCACAATCTCCAGTATACCCACAGGTACCCCACATACCCCTTTAGTTCATTTATCTGTTCCCATAGTCATTCCACAAGCATTTCACCCGAAACAATCAGGCCTTGGACTAAGAAGGTGCTAGGCAAAGTGAACAATTGATGTAGCTCCCGTCTCTGTAGAGCTTACTGTTTGCTGCACAGGCCACCTCATATTAGCTTACCCGATAGAGTCATATAAATGCTCTAGAGTTAAAAGAGATTTCAGAAATCTTCTAGTTCAGTCTCCTCTTCTTACAGCTGAGAACACTGAAGATCAGAGTTAAGGAGTGGGCCTAGACACATCACTCATGAATGGTCATGGCTCTTATCTTAATAGATAGCAACACACATTATGGTTTTCTAATATGAATTTTAGTTATACCTTCTCAATGAGACCACTTATATGCTTCGAGCACTTCTATTCAAGTAGATAGGTTTATTTTACTCTGCTCTCTATGCATTGCCTCCAGGATAAAAATCCAAGCTTCTCAGCTTGTTGTATAGGGGTCTTACCAAGCTGCTCGAGCCTCATCTCCTGCTATCTGACTCTCTGCATTTGATGTCTCAGCCACCCTAGACCTTCTCCAAGACTTGCTTATGCACATATGCATGTCTTTCCCTCTGCTTCTTTACCCAGGAAATGTCTGTCCGTCCTGAGAAGTCTTACTAAAATATTACATCTTGTGTGAGACATTCTTTGTTTACCTCCTACCCTATAGGCAAAGTTAATCAAAATCACTTTCTTTTCACTTCTCTTACAAAATTTTCCCTACTGGACTGCAACCCTACTCATTCTGATCCCTCCTTAAAATAATTTGTTTGCCATGCTCTGAGAAAAATACTCTCTTGGTTTTCTTCCTAACTCACTGCTAACTCTTTTGCTAGCTCTACCTATGCTCCCAGCATTTAGATGTTGAAATGCTCCAGAGAGCTCAGCCATCTTCTCTCTCTGCACAGATGCCTTAGGTGCTGTTAGCAAGTGTCATGGCTTTAAATATGCTGTATATACAAATGACTTTCATGCTGTATCTTCAGCCCTGACCTTTCCTTCAAAATGTAGATTTATATGTTCTATATTTACTTCAATCTCTAATAGTTGCCTCATGTTTATCCTGTGTGAATTAAATCTTGTTATTGTCCTACAAACCACTCCTTTCAGTTTCCCCAATTTCAGTAAAAATCACCGAGTAACTCAAGTAAAAAATTTCAGACCTATCTTGACTACTCTTTTTCTCTCACACCCCATATCCATCACATCCAATCTGCTCTTAACTCCAACTCTCAATGCATCCATGTTATGCACTGTGTCTCCGTCCACACCATCTCACCCCTGAGTACTATAGCACCTCCTCACCAGTTTCCAGGTTGCAGTTTGTGCTCCTCAATCCGTTCATCGCAGTCTCTGGAGACTGAGCCTTTTAAAGCATATGTCAGGTTATGTCTTCCTGCTTAAAACCCAACAATAGTTTCACAGCACACTTAGAATAAAATCCAAATTCCTTACCAAGGAGTAGAGTCCCTCATTCCTTTGGTTCCTTTCCATACTCTCACCTTATTCACTGTCTTTTAGGCATAATGGCCTCCTTATTGTTTGTCAAGTACACTACATGCATGGACTTTGCATGCAATTTCCTGTGCCGGATTCCTCTGCCTTCAGATACCCACCTGGTACACTTTCTCCGTTTATTCAGAACTCTGCTCAAGTACCACTTCATCATAGAGGCTTTTTCTGAGCATGGTATCTGAACTAGAATCCCATCTGCTCACTATGTGTCTGTGACATAGTTGTTGCTCAATAACTATTTTGAAATAATGAATAAACGATGCTTTCCAGAGTGGCTGGCATAATACCTGACCTACAGGAATACGTAATCAATTAAATACTAGCTGCTCAATAAACTAGATTGACGACTGACAGATTAAACATGATCCAATAAAGAACTGGATTGCCGGGGCTGGCCGAGTGGCGCGATGGTTAAGAACTGGCTTGGGATGCCAGAGGGCCCCGTTTCGGATCCCACATATGAGGGCCAGTGACACTGCCCTCCACAGCTAAGATGCTGAACAACAGCTCAACCTGGAGCTGG
>NW_017732117.1:837579-841890 GCF_001890085.2 Hipposideros armiger
CGACTGATCTGCCTCACCTGGGAAGAGCGCAATGATGGTGCCAACTTGGGCCAGTGAAGCAACGTCCTCCACAACTAGACTGAAGAACAAAAGGACATCAACTTGTCTGTTCCCCTTCCCCCAAGTCCCCAGTGCTATTCCCATCCCCCAATTCCCCAATAAAAATCTTAAAAAAAAAAAAAGTAGCTGGCTCATCAGCATATAAACAATTAAAAAAAAATGAACTGGATTGCCTGTTCTCAAGACCAGATTGGAGAATAAAAGTCTACAAATGTCATGTTTTAATCTCTGTCCTCTTCTTTGAGGCTATAGTGAGTCTGGTAGTCGGATCTCTATGTGAAACTGGATACACAAGAAGGTGGACCATGCTGGTAATTACAGCCTAGTTGTAGGACCATGGGAGTCATGAAAGGTAGAATGGGCACAAAGACAGAGCTGGGATTAGGGAAGGGTCTGAAAAGAAGCAATTCTCTCTTCCCACCCAGACAACTGCAGAGACACTCTTCCCTTATGGTCAGACAAGGAGAGAATATGCAAATATTTCCCTAAAGGTAATGCAATTTCTACACTGATTCCCCAGGGTGCAAGATAAATATTCTAGAAGCACGTCAATGTCTTGTCCTATTACTATCCCCCTCTCTCTAATTTTTAATGCAACCTGCTTTCACTTTCTGTTTCCCTGTCGATGTCCCTTTATAGCTTTTAGGTTTTTCTTTTCCTTTTCCTCTCTGCCTTGCTGCTTTCTTTTTTCTCTCCTTCCTGGATTCTCATTTATTTGTTCAAAAAGCCCCCAAAAAAGTAAAAGAGGAGAAAAGAGGCATGTAGCAACCCACTGAGGGAGAACTGGAAAAAAAAGAATTGCCAATTTTGAAGAGCTTTTCCCTTTTTATGGCAATGTTTTGTGCCTGCCTGTATCAAATCTTTAAAAGAAATACTACCATTAATAATATATAGTTTGCTTTGTTCAATTCAATTTTACCCTGATCCAAAGGACCTGGAATGCAAGGCGTAGGAGCTTGTTTATCCCATGCTTCATAAATAACAGGATGATTGCTCCTGCCCCGTCCCTATACGTCTCTTTTCTCATCTGTTTTGTTTTCCGGGTGCAAAACAATTTCAGCTGCTTGTGGGAGCACTGGCAACTTCAGTCTGAGCTTCCTGAGAGCAGTGTCCCAGCAGTTGCCAGTTGTGTTCCCTGCAGGGGGCCCCTCCCTGCCTGGCAAGGCCTTTGGCTGCCTGCCAGTCCTCTTGATTTGCCAATCCACTTTCAGTTCCCCTGCTATGGTCACTTTGGACCCTAGGAAGCAGCAGCGTCTGTTGTCGGCTTCCTTTAAAATCCAAGAAGTTGCTCTCAATCATATTTCTGTAGAGACAAGGAGGAAAATGCCAGTTGGTATGCGTTGGCTTTGTCTTCCCATGCAGCCATGAATCCTGCACACTCCCATGAGTTGCTACTTATTGTAAAACTGTAACAATTACCTCTTTAATAAAAGATGTTTTTCTCCTATTTCAGTAGTGCTCATGGTGTTGGGGATTTTACAAAAATATGGAATAGACTTTGTTTTTTTACACAGGGTAATTTCAAGTAAAAATTGATCCTAGTGTGTTTCTTTTTCTTCTCTTTTTGACAGCAGAAGAAAAACAGGGATTTTTTTTCCCCCCTCCCTATCCCATGTTCTTTTCCTTCCTGTCTCTTTCTGGATCGATGTCAGTGAAACCCTAATAATTCTCTAAGAAGCTGGTTCCGCATGAGGACGAGAGACAAAAAGCTCAACAACTTTAGTGTCTTCAGTCAGCAGAAGGGAAGAAAAGGACTCCAGCATTTTCATTTTGGAAGATTTCCACACTTTTCTGACCGGTAATTTAAATCCACTGTCGAGGACATGGCCATTCTATGAGAGGATCCCAACTGAAGACCAAATAATCTTGTTTTCTAAAAAAGCAGTGGTTGCAGAAACATCCCTTCATCTGCCTCTGTCTAGACAAACACCAGACCAAGGAAGCACCCCATGGGAATAGAACATGATACCTGTAATTTTCTGAGCACTTTGGGGAATTTCCTTTAGGACATACAAGAGGAAGCTCTTAATTGTCTTAGACTTAATTCCAAACAATCTGTGCTTTGAGAATAAAACAAACTCCACAGGGGATAAATTTCTACAAAAAATTATTTTCGATCTCAACAATGGTAGGCTTTTTTAATTTTATTTTTTTCAATCTAGTGTGCTAGTGTCACCCCTTTTGAGTCTCCTTTGTAGCTTATCTGGATACTCAATTGTATTTAGGTTATTTTAATCCATTCAGTTTCTTGCATTCTTTCTATTCCATTCTCTGAAGAAACATAGATTGAGTATGTATCCATTAGGACTCTGCCTCTGACTTTCAGGAGCTCTCAATTAAATAGGCATGATAAGGGTAATAACAATGATATGGATAACTGTCATAAGGAAACAACAATGTCAAAAAGAATATTAATGTTTTAAAAGATACATGCAAAACTTATTCTACAGATTAAGAGTTGGAAATTGAAACAGCTGTGGATAGGCTGTGCAAGAATTTCTAGAATACAGATTTTTGCTCAGAAATCAAATCCATTAATGTAAACCACTAGTCCAGGAGTGCATCAAATTAGAACATGATCAACTGCCTTCAAGTTCACTCATTTTAGCCTCACACGCTCACATTTCCCAAGGACATACTCACACATGATTTTAAAATTATTTGTGGCTTATACAAGATGGGCATTATATAGAGTGGTTTGAAATGAGTGTTCTAAGAGATCAGTTAAGCCAAATGACACAGTCCATGTCTTCTTTCATTGATTCCTTTCACAGAGGTTTACTGTTACCTGATTTTGTGCCAGGTGCTGTGACAGGCACTAGAGGTAGAGTCATGAAGACATGAAGACAGTTCCTGTCCCTAAGGAATGATTGTCTTTTTAATCAAGAACATATCTGAATGCTCCTCCCAATCCTGGCCCAGAGGCAATGCCTTTCACACTCATCAGGGCCTCAGTGGAGTGGAAGAGGAGCTCCGGCTCCCCGCCCTCTCCAGGTTGTGTGATGGCAGGAGCTAATAGATGCTAAAGTGCCTGAGGGGTAAAAGTTTATTATAATCAGTTCGGGAAGCATTTCAGAGCATGTTGGCAATATGCATCATGTATAAACTGTGTTTTTATTTAGAGTAATATTTCTGAGAGGTGTCAGAATTGTGTTAGGATACGTATTTTTACATTTTTTTTCTGAAAAGTCTTTGTTATGCTTCATGGTTCTCCTTATTAGCGGTATAATTTTCCCCTTATTGGGGGAGTGGCTTTCCTGCTTCTCCTGCGGCCTCTGTCTTTTCCTCTAGAGCTATGAAGAGAGGACGTTAAGCACAGCAGGTTGGCTTATGAAAACCCTGGGTCTGACGAATCAGATATGCTCTCTTATCAACTTGTGCAAAGCAGTTCCAAAATTGGATTTTAACAGAGCTTCAAATCACTTAATGAGTTCAGAATCGTGGAAACAGAATCAGGAAAATAATTGTGAGCTTTGATACACTCAGAATTTGTCAGAATATGAAACCAAGTAAAACCAAGATTACAGTTTAAAGCTCTACAATTCTAAGACGAGTCTCAGTATAATATCATAAAACGTTACCATGATACTCTCAGATGGATATAGAAAATTAAAGTATGCACTATAGGAAAAAGCAAAGAGAAGAATAGATTTGATGGTGCCTTACAGACTTTTCATAATAATAATGGGTTATCATTTCCTCAATGATTACTATGTACAGGTACCTTATACACATTGGTTCATTTAAGCCTAACTATGATAGTGTGCGTGGGCTTACTCAGCATGCAATTTCAGATCCTTTCCCAGCTGTGCTGGGAACTGGGTTCCAGGCAAGCTAAACACTTGCTTCCGAGCTTATCTTGCCACTGGGCATGACCATGTGTGCTAGGGAAGTCTTCCCTTCTTGAACAAAATGACACAGGCTCCAGGGGAAAAATTGCCTTTCCTTTGTTCCTCTTGTCTCTTTTTCTCATCTTGAACATGGGCATGATGGCTGGGAGGGTAGCAGTCATCTTGCAACAATAAGGTAAGAAGCCATGAGAAAGGTGTGTAGTGAGCTGCCACGCCACTCCTGGGACTCTCCACTTTTCTTATGTGAAACAAATAAATCTCTATAATTTAAGCCACTGCCTGGTTGTTTGTTCCTTGGAGCCAAACACATTCATGTGCTCATTTATTCACATAGAAAATATTTATTGAATGTCTACTAGTTTCCTGTTACTGTTTTAGATACTAGAGATAGAGCACAGTA
>NW_017732117.1:842385-848662 GCF_001890085.2 Hipposideros armiger
CTCTCTCTCTCTCTCTCTCTCTCTCTCTCTCTCTCTCTCTCTCTCTCAAACATCTATTTGTGTTAGTAGTCCATACTTGTTTGTAGTCCATACACATGAGCATATCTCTCTGAAAACTTTTAAAATATATTGACTACAATTTCACCTCTCTATCAAATGGAAGCTGAGAGCATGAACTTAAGTTCATGATTTTAGGGATTATGACATTTTGTCTAAATATACTATTCATTTTTTATAGATTTTGCTTTAACCCTCTATCCTAAATAAAGTTATAAAAGAGATAGCGAATACTTTTTATTTTGATAATTCCATTTCAAATCAAAATTAAAATATTGGTAGCATTACTTAAACAATAGCTTAAAATGATTTTACACTGCTTAGAGGTCGAGGAGGAATAAACTAGGACATTATGCACACAGAGTTAACAGTATAACTGAAATCCTAGACATCAAGAACAAAGGCCGCCAGTCAGCTTATATTCTTTCTCTTGAATTTCATAGCCCTAGTATATATCCATAGGTGTCCATATTTTCCATCTCATTTTCAATGGATTCTAACCATACATTCATTATATTCAAAGAATCATCAGTCATGACACAAATTTTTGCCACACAGCTTCAGGTTCATGATTTGTCTATTCAATTTAAGACAGAAGAATTGGACATTTTTACCAGAGAAAGCGTCTAACAACAATGTCTAAGGGGGCTGGCACTTACCCAGATTATTGGGCTATATCTATACTCTACAAATGAGGTTTGGATTTCCATTTTTAGTACTTTGGAAGAGAAATTGAAGAGGGTCGTTCTGATGCTTTAAATGAATATGTACCAAGATGCAATAGATTTCTTCATTGGTAATGGGACTCCCTGCAGAGTTGAAAAGGAATGAAAATGCACATTTTGAGAAAATTTGGTTGTTCCAAATCTTAGAAAAAATGAAAGCCAGAAGAGGTGGGTATATGCTATGCAGATGGATTTGAATTCAAATGTAGGTACAATTCTTGTGGAGAAAATATTTTTGATCTTCTGGGGTTTTAAGCAAAAGCCATGTTTTCAGAATTTTCTGAGTCTGCTTCCCTTGTGGGTGGTAGCACATCTTGAAGTTCATCCAGGCACTTAGCCTTGAACTGGGAAAAAGGCAGTACAGGGACCAGAGCTAGACACGGCTACTATGGGCTAAAGGTGGTGATGGGATGTTTCCAGGTGTAAGAAGATAAGGAAAGGATCCCTCTCCCAGGGAAAATGTGACACAGGAGTAGAAACATCAAACAAGAAAACAGCAGATGGAAATCTGCAAAATCAGTTTACAGTCAGTTGATAGGGTGAATCAACGGTCACCAGAACTAGGCATGGCTGCCCACATCTGTCATCATGGCTCCCTCGGGGAAGCTGAGATTGAGGCTTGTCAGGGGCCAGACAGACTTGCCTCAGTACTATGCCACAGTTACCCTTGCTAAACCTGGCACAATATGATGATCCCCCAAAATAAAAGCCCACCACTTGTCTACAGAGGGGTGAACCAGTTCAAGCTGGAAACCATTCATCTCACACAGCTGAGATGAGCATAGTGATGAGACATTTCAGGTGAGGCAGCATAAGTTCATCTTTAAAAGCTCAAACCTGGGCCAGCCAAGTGGCGCATTGGTTAAGAGTTGGCTTGGGAGCGTCAGCTCTGAACAGCAGGGCCCCGGTTCAGATCCCACATGAGGGCTAGTGATGATGTGCCCTCTACAGCTAAGATGGTGAACAACAGCTTGACCTGGAGCTGGGCTGCCGTTAGTGGCCGGTGATGGCATAGCCTGCAGCCCCTGCTGCAATGGGC
Source organism: Hipposideros armiger (assembly GCF_001890085.2). Taxonomy (NCBI): domain Eukaryota; kingdom Metazoa; phylum Chordata; class Mammalia; order Chiroptera; family Hipposideridae; genus Hipposideros; species Hipposideros armiger. Next base: position 844,207 of record NW_017732117.1, read on the forward strand.
TGCCGTGAGCTTCCATGAGTGGCTGGCAGGCAGCATGATTGGCCAGCAGCCGAGGTGAGCTGCCATGAGCCACCATGAGCAGCCGTCCAGTGGCCAGCGAGTGACTGCCTCACCCCGGGAAGAGCGCAATGATCATACCAACATGGGCCAGTGAAGCGACGTCCTCCACAACTAGACTGAAGAACAAAAGGACAGCAACTTGTCTGNAATACCATTTCTAATTATAAGTCAATGAGTGATTAAATGAAATAATACAAATGAAAGTACAGAGCACAGAATATCTGGTATACAGTAAGTGCTCAATAAATACGGAATGTGATGATGGTGACAAGGAAGAAGAAGCTGGGGAGAGGAAAGAAGAGAAGGAGAAAAAGTGAAGAGATAAGGATGATATTCAAGCTCTTCCTTAACATGTATTCCCCAAAGTGTCATTTGTATCAAGGATTTTGTTGGTCCAAGTAGACAATCTGAGAGTGACATTGAGGTGATAAAGTTATTTAAAAAGAAAAACATAATATATTAATATTCATCAATCCTAAATTTATGAGTGAACTATGGTTATGCCACTTCTTCTATTTTCAGTTTAATGACTTGTTAAATAATGATTGATGACTGCTATCTTTATCATCAATATGATACTCATAAAACTATTGATTTTGCTTCTGTTCACTCCTTAGTTTTTAATTGGTGTTGCTCTTGATACTAATTGGCTGCTTTAAGAGTCTGAGTCAGGACAGCACCCACTAGTGAACAAATAAAAAGTCATGCTGAGATACAGAAAATATAATTTATGCTAAATATAAGAGTTGGTGATAATCTTAATTAAAAAATAAAGGGTGACTCATCAGTTGATTGTATATCAGAAATGTGTTCTTTCACAAAGAGAAACTTGCAGGAGCACATGGAATTAGTTCTTAATGTCACTCTTCAGGAGAACTGTCCAAGCTGATCCAAGAATAAGCTATCTGGGATTAACTATTTTCATTCCAAAACATTGGAATGAACACTGTGCTCTGAGTTGTGACAAATGGGTTACTTTGCATTTTCTGTACATTTCATTGGCAAGTATTTATGACAATGACTGTGATGTGTTGACAGCTATCTCACACAAAGCTGCTGTGGGAGTAAAGGGTTCCAATTATTTTAGTTTCTTCGTTTTTATTGAGCTTTCATTTATGTACAATCAAATGCATGGCTTTGAGTGTTTTGCCTGATATGTGTCGACAATGGTAAACACTTAGGTAATGACCACAATCATCAAGAAGGAAATAGAGCATTTCTTTCACCCCAGAGAATTCCTTCAGGGCCCTTCCAGTCAATTTCCAGTCACCTTGCTGCCCTAACTCCTTAACCGAAGGCAATCATTCACTTGATTTCTATCACTATAAATTTGTTTTGATTGTTTGAGAACTTTATATTAACTCAATCAATATGTAATCTTTTGCATCCAGCTTATTTCATTTAACCTAATATTTTTTTGAGATTTAGCCATGCTGTTATGTGGAAAAGTGGGTTGTGTCTTTTTATTGCTGACTAGTATTCCACTGATGAATACAGCATAATTTGCGTATCCATCGTCTTAACATTTACACTGCTTCCACATATGGCTATTATAAAAAAAATATTTTTGTATAGTTTTTTTAGTTTGTTTGTTTGTTTTTGTGGTTGTATTTACTTATTTGTGTTAAATTAATACCTAATAGTGGAATTGCTCTGTCATGGTACAGGCATATGTTTAACCTCTTAAGAAAATGTCAATCAATTTTTCTAAGTATTCAACGTGTTTCACACTCCCAGCAATGACTCTCAATGTAGGAGTGTTCCAGTCGCTCAGCATCCTCACCAACATTTTGCATGTCAGTCTGACTCATTTTAGCCATTGCTGTGTCTGTATCAAGGATCCCAATTGATTTAATACTCACAAAAATATGATCCTCAAATCTTTATACTACATTAAAAAAGACTGTCCTCACAATCATACAANTTCCAAAAATTTAGAAAAAAATTGATACCATATTTTTAGGAAAACTGAGACTGAAGAATAATCTATTTTCCATAATTAACAAGAAGTGATACTACTTTCAAGGAAAATGGGTTTGGATTGAGTAAATGGAGACTTTTAAAAATCATGGCACAGCTTATCTTTATGAAACAACTATTACAAAGGAGTCAAGAAGGAAGTACACACCCCATTACTACTTTTCTCCTTACTCAGATAATAAAGTGTCAATCACAAGAAGACTGAGCAGCCATTAGTAATACAAGAGCTAACTCAGTGAATGAACACATTATTTATTGCTCAATAACAAGCTATCTTAAAACTTAGTGGCTTAAAACAATAAATATGTGTTATCACACACCATTTCTGTAATTTAGAAATTTGAGAACTACCTGGCTGGGTGGTTCTACCTCGGGGGTTTTTATGGGGGTGCAGCCAAAATATCATTTGGGGCCATAATCTTCTAAGGCTTGACTGGGGATGGATGATTCATTGACCCCTAACTCAGGTTCATGATTATTTATTTTCTGCTAAACATGTCTTTATCAGCATTTCTGTCCTTTCAGCAAACTGGACTTTTTTTTTTTAACTACAAAATTAGCATTAGCCCAGCATACCTTTGAAAACAGAGCAAGTTCACCCTAAATTAATCTCTCCATCCCAAACACACACATGCACACTTGAATTAGCAATCACAACTATCAACCAACCCTAAACATGGGGTCAGCCTCTTCTCTCACCAAACAAGACCCTATGTCAATCTTCTAAAACAAAAATAAAACATGATGTAGGAGGTGTTTGATTATTATATGAGTGCTACTAAATTTTTATTAAGCTATTCATGATGCCTGAATTCCTGATTTGAAACATGACTCAGAAACCAATTATTTACATATCTACTTTGCATGTGTGTGATATAGATTAAAATAAAATAGTAATGTACATTCAATTAGGACAGGGCCTGGCACAGAGGGGTACTCAGTAGGTGTTTTATTATTATTATTTTTTAGTCACATAAACCTTGTTTAGATTTATGGTTATTTAGAAAAACATAGGATTCAAAAAGTTTACCTTGTAAGACACACCTTGTTGGAACTAGTTACAACTTCCATGCAGACATATGCTGAACAGCCTGGTCGTGGGTCTTTCCTGTTTACATATGGCCTACTCCACACTGGCACAGATGTTTGCACAAAGTAAGCACTCAATAAATACTTATTAGATTTATGATTTGGTAATAGTGTAGTTGTGAGCACTTGTGCTTAGATTCTAAGATCCAGTCTCTGACTTTTAAGAGCCTTGTGCCCAGCAGAGANTAGCCTTCTTAACTAGAGAATGGAGATACTAATAGTAATTATACTATCGGGTTATCCTGAGGATGAAATGGGTGGGTTATTATTCTGAAGGGCACACAGGAAAAGCTCAATTCACGTTAGCTTCTATTTTAATGGCAGGCAGTTAGCAACAAGGTAGGCTCTGTCAACAGGTAGCAACATCAAACAATAAACCAACATTCAAGGACAATATTATAATTCCTGGGAAATAGAATGGAAAGAATAAAACAAGGTCTTAGTCTCAGGGGATGAAAATAATTATGTCTATTTATCCTGTCTTGGGCTTAAAGCCATGTGTGGAGAAGCAGAGAAGATGAAAGTAATATGTTGTGAAAGGTATTTCTAGAGATGTTCAATTACCTCACACATCAAATCATGATTGAGTCAGGACACTGATATTAAAGTCTAAACATGGGAAAAACAAATGGTTGTTTGGGGAGTTTAGGGAAATTAAGTTTCCTCATTAGTGCCTCAAAGGTAACATCCTGTCTTGTTCTTATCATACCCCTTCTATCCCTCACCTGAGATTGTTCAAGTCCTCTAAGAATTGATATTTACCATTCGTGCCTGGTTGTTCATTAAATATATTATCCTCAGGGCCCTCTCCTGAAAAATCTGATTTGATAGGTCTAGCGTGAAGCCTGCAATGTATAATTAATTTTACAAGAGCCTGAGAAATTCCTATGATTAGTCATTGGGAAACACTATACCAGGAGGATAGGTAATCCTTGTACTAAAGGATGAGTATAGGTAATTGCTTCCCAAACCAACCTCCAACAGGGCCAATGGGTTTTGAAGAAGTTGACCGAGTGTTCCTTTGGTCTTGTTGCCTAGTCCCTTTACAAACTGTAGATTCGCATGGCTTTTTATCTAATTGGGTTACAGGTTCCTGGTGCTGGGGCCTGTACTTCAATAGCATAATTTCTTCCTTGCCTCTCCTTTTGGGACCTATCATTTGCCAAATGATCTTGACTCAGGCAAAGCTCTGGGCCTTCTAATCCATATCTGCCCAAGAAGCTGGAAACAGGCAGGTGGATAGTCGTGCATGCCAAAAGGCATGGCTGCCAGGGCTAATGTGGTAGAAACGGTCGCAGTGCCAGGGGTTGTCCTAACTCCTCACATG
>NW_017732117.1:849007-850707 GCF_001890085.2 Hipposideros armiger
AGACTTGCCTTCTTATTATAGTCTCTCCATGGCAATGCATGATGGACAGTCTTTGTGGAACATTACAAGCAGTTTCTGAAAGAACCTACTATGTTTACCTACTGCCTTTTGCTCAGCTGATACCCACCATTTTTCTAACCCCCTTGAACTTCTTGTTCCTTAATAACAGACTTTCCTTCTCCATTAGCTTCATAGGCTCTTCTCCACTCATCTTGTTTGGTCCTTTCTTTCTTCCCCTTTCTCTTCTTTCTGGTAAATTTCCATTTTCCAGCATTCCCTTCCTCACCTCTTAAAAAAAAAAAAAATCAATAGCCTCACCTAGCCACTACCAATGAGCCTTTCCTTTTGTATGATCTGTCTGTCACAATCCCTTGTGTGTGTGTGCCATTGCGTTCCTTGGTTGCTAGTCCCTTTTTCCATCCTCCCCGCCCTCTGCTTGCTTCTCTCCTGCTCCTGCTCTGTCCTCTTCTTGGTTGCTTTCCTCAGAGCACAGAAGGTTGACAGAATGGGGACACTGAATACAGTTACAATAATGTCAGCAGCTCAAGGGAGAAAAATGAAAAGAGGAAAAAGAAAAAAATATAGAAGGTTTTAATTAGAGATCCATGCCACTGACTCACACTTAATATGCAAATTTTAGCCCTTCCATTGTTAAGTGAAATGAGAGTTTTATTTAAATGTAAAAATGGCTGGGAGATGAAGAAGGGTAATTAAGTAGCACTGAAATGTAAACCCATGTTTCACAATGCCTGTAATAACATATGGAAGCAAAAAGATCCTGATTTATGTAGGGATTTGTGAGACTTGGCTTAGCATCACTCTTGCATGATGATGATGGTGATGATGACGGTGATGATGATGATGATAAGTCATTATTATGTGTGTGTGGTGGCCTCTGGTTCAAAAGTGCTTCTCTTCTTTTATCCTGTTTGACACTCATAGCGATATTCCAAACAATGTAGGGCTGGTTGACTACTTCCTGTCTACAGGTGAGAACTAGAGGCTCAAAAATTCTAGTGGCATGTTCAAGATGTCCTAGCTGCGAATAGTAGAGTCACCTGGAGCTATTTCCCCTATTTTACACATCCAGCATTAGGATCTCAGCACTAATGAAAAAGATTTGATTACGGAGGCAATGTGAAGAACCTGAGCTTTGAAAAGTAATTTTTGTACCTCCATTTGCTGATGACATTTAATTGCAAATTAGGCAGATAAGCCTGGTGGCAGGAAAATTGCTACCCTATTTCAGAGGTTCTCCTTTGTACCATTATTAGTGCTTTGAACCAACGTAGTACTTGAAAAACTATAACTCACAGCATTCGCTGTAGTGGTAATTACCATTACTTCTACTGCAAGGATGTATTGATCATCTATGTTTTGTCAGCAAATGTGTATTTTCCTGTCTCCACTATTGCATATAGCATTTAATTATAAGAATACAGTTCTATAAGCAAATAGAATCTAACAATACATTAAACAAATAAAATGTGTCTGAAATTAATTCCAAGAATATAAAGATGCGCCACTATTATATGTGTAAATAGTTCTAGAAATCCTAAAAAGAATGAATTAATAAAAATTAAACATTTACTTATGATCTCTCAATAAGTGAGATATCTCTGAAAATAGGAGCTAGCATCATACTTAATAGAAAAACCACTAGAGGCAAAATGAAAGCAGAAATAAGACAAAGGTTGTCA
>NW_017738567.1:0-1043 GCF_001890085.2 Hipposideros armiger
CTTCTCGCATAGCAAGTGCCCAGGAAACCTCACCCTCACTCGTAACGTCCTCGCGCCTGAGACCCTTCCCTCAGCTCTGCAGAGGACAGATGAGGAATGAACATGGGGCTCCAGGCAGACCAGAGGGGAAGGGAGACAATAGTGTGTGTGAGGAGGGGCACGGACCCTAAGGGGCAGCGCTCTGAGACCCCACCTCACACACCTGATGTCTGAGAGGCGCTTGCTGGTCATGAGAGCACCGTTCCCATGTCGCTTTGAAGCCGCAGATGAGCCTCTGAATGCAGGTGTGAGCGCTCCTATCTGACTGACCGAGTCTGTCCTTCAGTAAGATTACTGCGTGGCGCCCCGTTGTGGGCAGTGGCCTGACAGGAGGGAGATAGCAGGGAGGACAGTAGACGGTCACCACTGTCCCGGATCTGTCACTCTGCTGGAGTCCAGGCCACAGACCAGCAAGCACACAGACACTGTGGTCCCAGAAACGGGCTGGTGACAGGACAGGACCTAAGTTCAGGTAGAACAGAGCTGCTGTTTCATTTAGAGGCGACAAGAGTAAGATCCATGAGGCTATTTGCTCTGAGTAGAGACCTGCCAGGGCCTGTGCAAGACCCAGTCCAGGGGTCAGTGGGACCTGGGGACGCTTGCAGTGTGGACGAGAAGCCAGGCGCCCAAAGTGGGGAAGGCAGCTGGGTGCGGGCGGGTAGTGCCAGGGCAGGGCCTCCGTTGGGGAGGACAGAGCCACATCACCTGCAGAGCGGAGCCCGAGTAGGGGCTTGGGTTTATTGCAGTAACAGGAGCAGCTCGTGGAAGGTTTGATGGAAGGGGGACATGAGCCAATCCATCAACAGAAGACACTCCGGCCTCGGAATGGAGAACCGACTGCAGGGTCCCAGCTGGGAGCTGCCTGCGTGCAAGATGCCAGGGCCATGGCTGGGTCTTTAGTAGCGCTGTGCGGTCGGCTCTGGGTTTATTCCCAAAGCACAGCCAGCAGGGTCGCGGACGGGTGAGGAGGTCAGGGCTGAGCGTAGGCTGCGCCAGGCTGCTGA
>NW_017738568.1:0-4657 GCF_001890085.2 Hipposideros armiger
TACAAATCAAATCATTTTTAGGTTTTAAGGGATTATGCTTTGCAGGTTATCTATCTCATTTTTATTATAAATAAAGTCCACACCATTTAATAACTTTTTCTAAGTTTTTTTGTTTTTTGTTTTTTTTTAAACCATGAACATGATGACTAGTAGGTATTTTTATGGCTTGTTTTGCATCTGTGCCTTGGAAATCCTTTGAGCATTGTTCACACTGTTTATCTTGCCAAGCAGGCTCACCAGCTCAAAGCATTTTCCTTTCTCATCTGAACAGGTTACCATTTTAAGATTCTTTAATCAATACCTTTTTCCATTTACATCATATTAAAAGGCAATTTAAAAGTTTAATCAAAGACTTCAGCAATTGTTGCTGATTATGCATGCTGAATGAAATCTGGGGGCTGCTGACTGTGAATTGATTCCTGTATGAGGTCCTCTGTGGTAGGAAATGCAAGGAAGCAGGGTTCCTCTGTGTGCTGTAAGCACTTGCAGGAGGAGTATTGATCTATTTGCTTTTGTGCTTCAGTGTTTGCCTGGTCAATTATTTACAGATCACTGAGACAGTGAGTGTGCAGGGCCAGGTGAAAGACGAGACTGAATTTCCTGTGCATGGAGTTTGGCATTAATGATGAAGTTGATAAAATGAAAACACATTGTTTTAAAGAAACAGCTGGATCACAGTGAGTAACAACCAGGTAGCTTACTTAGGGTTTCTAAATAAAAATAAATTTGATAAAAAGCCACCCTGCATGTCTCTATGTTATTTTCATTGGGCTTCCGGATATTGAATGCGGCCCAGTCTGAAGGAAAACAAACTTGGTGACTCATTTTGGTTTATGGGTGTAAAAATAGATGGTCTCAAAGCTCCCTTTGAGAGTCACGCTGCTAATATTGTACTCATTTTGGAACAAATGCTTTTTAAGGGCCTGTTTGCTTCAAGTCCTATGTAATGTCCTAGAAATATCAGAAGTTAGTCAGAAAACATTTTAAAACCCATTTTTCTTTAAGAATTACTTCACAAGGGTGTTATGAGAATTAAATAAGGTAAGCAATAGTACTATGAACTAGATTATGTTATTACATATTCACAAAGTGTCAATGAAGAACGTAAGAGAACTTAGTTTTCCTTTTAAATGATTTGTGCAGCATCACTCAGTAAGAGGTGGCGATGGAATTCAAACTACGGTGTCCTGAATTCAAAACTGGGACATTTATGTGCTGTGCTGTATTTTATGGACTGCATTGCACCCCTCCCCCGCCACCTAATTCACATGTTGAAACCTGAACCCCAATATCACTGTACTTGGAGACAGGGTCTTTGAAAAGGTAATTAAGGTTAAATGAGGTCATCAAGGTGGTCCTTAGTCTAACATGATTGGTGCCTTTATAAGAAGAGGAAGAGAGATCAGAAATGCAGCACACGGAGAAAAGAAATGACCATGTGAGAGCATAAGGAGAAGTTGGCCATCTTCAAGCCATGGAGAGTTGCCCCAAGAGAAATGAAAACTTTCACACCTTGGTCTTCTCCTTCCTACCTCCAGAGATGTGAGAAATAAATTTCTGTTGTTTAAGCCAGCCAGTCTGTGGTAATGTTATCACAGCCTCAAGCCAACTAAGACACTATACCTCTCCTAAGTGACTGAAGTCCCCCCTCCACCCCCATTTTTAAAAATTTGCCTCAATACCTAGTATGCAATAGAAGCTAAAGACATGTTTACTCATAGAAGCTCATCAAATGCCTGCCAAAACAATTCAGCAAAGAGATCCCAACCAATCCTGTGGCAGCAAATCCATTGAATTGATGATAAACAGCCAATATTTTCCAACCCGCCGCTGCTTGAGAGGCCCTAGCATCTGGATTTGCTCAGTGACCGAAGGAGCTATAAGAAGTCCCTAGAAGCAGAGCAAATGTTTAGAAGCTATTGAGAGGAAAGAGAGTGGCTCAAAGGTGAGCAACAGCTCTAAAACCGTAGTAGATGAGGAGCCCACTGTGGAAGCAGAACCAATGAAAGAAACAGACGAGATCCACAAACTGTGATGATAATTATTAGTAAAAGTTATTTCAACAGGCACATACACAAATGTATTCCGCCCTCACCCTCAATAATTTCTAAATGTTTCACGGACATTTTAAATGGAAGTAAATTACCCTAGAATGAGTTCCAGTTCATGTTTCACAGAAATACGATTTCAGATTTGTTAAAATTTGACATAGCTCCATGCCTTTTTTTAACGTTTACTTGATGTTTCTTCTTAGTTTTATAGAAATGAGGATGTTTGCTTTTATCCTTAATCCATGCTGAGGAGCTGACTGGGTATTTATCTTATATTAAGTTCCAAGCACATCCCTTTTGAAGGCAGAGCCAATGGCAGAGTTCATGTAGCAGGTGGCATTCTTGGCAGCTACACGTGGGCATCTGATGAGCGAGCTCTGTAGCTCCTCTAGAACAGTTAATCTGGACTCAATTCACCGGTATGAGAGATAATTAATGATCTCTTCTTTTAGAATTAGGAGATCCCTGAAGAAACAATACAAATAACGGGTGACAGTTTCCCATGTTCTGGGTCCTATTATATGTTCAACAACTGAAAGTGTTTTCAGTTTGGTTGACAATATTATAAGACTTTTGTAACTATTTCTAAAATCTTTTACCCAAATAGTAGTAGAAAGCACATGTGGAATGCTCATATTTCTATGCTTGGAATGAGAACTTGTGTTAAAATAGTGCCTACATCATGTTGCTACGGCCTGTGAAATTCTAAACCCAGAACTGCTACTGTTAGCTGAGGGCGTGCTAGGTTGGGTTAAGAATGTGCTTCAGAGATGCTGTACTGATCAACTAGCTCTGTGCTCGTCTTCACAGTGCATAGGCTGCGCGGACATACCAGGACCAATGAATTGTTTTAACCTCCCAATGATATCATTGGGGAAGAAAAAATTTGATTTCTTAATTCAAAGTGTTTGAAGGCCTAATGTTACAATTTGCATGTGAGCTGTCATTTAAAAATATCGCATGCACATGTCACCCTTTGGGGGGTGTGGTCTATAATGTGTACGACTGTATGCAGCATCCTTTATCTCCCTCCCTTCCTCTACCCCCATAACCACAAGCTCTTACTCTGAGCACCATGCTTGTATTTCTACTTATATTGCTATTTCCTAAGATTTCTTACCTCCTGCTCAGTGAAGGAATTTATCAACATGACAATGTGATTTATCATTTGGAGTGATTACCAACCTGAAGTCATTTGTTCTCGGCCAGTCATCTGAGATTACCAAACTCAGGGAAATAATAGCATACTTTAGAATCATAGGATTTTAGAAGTGAAAGGGACGTTAGTAACTCCATAAATCATAATACTGTAAGTAAAGCGTACATTTATTTGACTTTACAATTATTGCGAGTATCTGTGTCTAAATATTTTGTGATATTTATTGTAAATCTAATATTCTTCATGAAGAAAACAGCACTGTTTTTATTTTATGTTGCTAATGTTACTTGTCACAGGCTTCATTTAAACAAAATTCATGTTGTTGATCCCTCTTAAGTTGAATTTATCCTTCATGCTACTTGTATAATACCCAGGAGAGGGCAGTAGAGTACCTGGTTCAGATGTTAAGAAATAGAGCCGCATGAAATTCTTAAAAAAAAAAAAAATTGCAACCTTCGAGTGACTATTACAATCATATTAGAATAAAGAGATTGATAACTTTGTCAGCTAAATGTTGTCATATAGAAAAATGAATATTTTTCTTAATTTCTTTTATTNAGTCCCAGTCAGTCCTGCAGCAGTTTTTCCCATTATCTCCTGACATACCAATTTTTCATTTTCTGGTGGCTATTCCCTATCACTAGTCAAATGTCCTATTCTTTCATTGTAAAATTATTCTCTTCACTTCATTTTCTCTTCTACCTTCAACCCTACTTCTTTTTTTTCCTTTATAGAAAAACTCCTTGGAAGACCTATCTATACTAGCTAGCTATCTCCAATTTCTACCTTCTAATTTTTTTTCTCGAATCTACTACAAACATGCATTGCTTCCTTCGCCTATTCATTGAAACTGTTCTTTCAGAGTCACCAATGCTGATACATCTGAGGGTCAACTCTCAATCCTGATTGTACTTGTCTTACTAGAAACAGACCACTCCCTTCTCATTGAAAGGTGATCTTTATTATGCCTCTAATCATCTGGTTTTCCACTTAACTTCCTGGCTACATCTTCTCTATCTGTTGCTAGTTCCTCACCTCCCTGACCTCTAAATGTTGGAGTACCACAGGGCTTAGCCCTTGGAACTTTTGTTTGTTTTATCTATTTTGTTTTCTTGGTGATTTCATCCAGTGTCATGGCTTTAACTGTTCTCTAAACACCGATGATTCTCAAATTGTATTTCTAGTTTACATCTCTCTCCTGAACTCATAGACACATGAGACCCATATAGCCAATTGCTACTTAAGGCCTATATTAATATGTAATCAATTAATCAATCCCTCAAAGGTAGCCTGTATAAACTGAGCTCCTGATCTTCGCTCTTTGATACGTGCTCCTCTTAACTTCTTGACAACTTGGTATTCTCGTCTATCGTATCCTATTCCATCCCATCCCATTCCATCCCATCCTATATTCTAATAAGTCCCAAGAATCTATTTTCCATACATC
>NW_017738569.1:0-1043 GCF_001890085.2 Hipposideros armiger
TGTCATTACAGGAATCTCTGCCCGCCCAAACTTCTTCAGGTCAAACACCCTGCCCGGCCCGGTGGCCTGCACCCTTCGTGGGCTTCATCTTTCCCCAGGACACCCCTGCCCCATGGCCGGCCCGGCTGAGCCGCCAGCATCTCAGAGCATTCTCCCCGCCACCGCACCCCACACGCGACCCAGTCCTGGGAGGCTGAGGGGTGCAGACTTTCCGAGTTTGCTGGTTCCTCCTGCAGCCTGGGAGCTGGGGGCCCAGATGACGGCCGGAGGTCCAGACCTGTGGTACAGCCAGACATGTGCACCCAGGCCTGGCAGCCTGGCCATGTCCTGCTCTGTAGGACTCCAGGCCAGCAGCCCAGAGCAGGACCCTGGGTGTTGCTGTCACACCACTCACAGCCAGGCCCTCAGGAGATGCTTACCCTCACTTGTCAGGTCCCTGCACACATCCCCGAGGGGTCCTCTCAGAGGACAAGGTGGGTGGCCTCACCCCCAGTTAGAGCCCCACTCTACCCACCCCTCACACTCTGTACTGGGCCTCACAGCCTCTGGGCGTGCCCTGTGCCCCCAGCCAGTGCTGTGCCCCCCAGGATGCACTGTCACCTGCCTCAGCAGAACCCCGCCTTTAGATTCTGGGCTGCTATTCCTGAGCAAGGCCTGCTGGGGGGCAGACTGGATGTTTTCTAGGACCTGGGGTGGCGGCAGAATGGGATGAAAGCACTGAGCACATGGGCCCACACGACAGTGTGGACAGGCACGTCCACTGCAGCACTCACTGTTCGCAGTAGCCAAAGTGGGAACAGCCCAAATGTCCGTCAACAGATGGTGAATGAACAAAAGGTGCCTGTCCTTCAGCCTCCAAGAGGGGGCCTTGAGAACATTACAGGAAGTGAAAGTAGCCAGAGAAAAAGGCCAGAAATAGTGATTTCCCTTCTATGAAGTGTTCAGGAAAAGCAAATCCATAGATGCAGAAAGCAGACTGCGGTTCCTGGGGGCAAGGGGGTGGTGGGAGTGGCTGCCTATGGCACGGGGTTCTTGGGGGATGA
>NW_017738570.1:0-988 GCF_001890085.2 Hipposideros armiger
GGAAAAAAAAATTGGGAGATGGAGACAGTTAGAAAATATGGAGTTTCTTAGAGAACAAAAAGAAATGACTCTGGGTGCTGAACACACGGTGCAATGTACAGATGATATATTATAGAAATGTACACTTCAAACCGCTATAATTTTACTAACCACCAAATTAATATACATTTTGTCACCCCAATAAATTTAATAATTGCTTTTAAGTATCTGAGGAGCATGGGTGCTGGAATCATCACACGACAAAGAACATTTGGATTTATGCGAAAGCCCTCATGGAGGTTAGTCAGTTCAGCCACCTCCTGCACTTCATACCAGGTCCCAGTGTCATCAGTTAGAACCACAACTAACATGTTACATTGGTGTTTCTTACGTAGCAAATCTTTAATAAATTTACATTCTTGATTATATTTAAATGCTTAGAATAGAGTCAGAAACATATGGTGATTGATAAATATTTGTGTTGATTATTCCTAAGGAATCTGATGCAGAACAAGTATCAGACAAGCAAATGGATCCAAAAGAAGCAATATAATAATAACTTGAAAGCAATAAATAAATATTTACTTATAGAACTCAGTGTGGGTTGGAAGGGACAGGACATAGTATATAATGGCCTATGCTCTTTCAGTGTAGATACAGTACTCCATTAATGGAAAATCTAGAAATAATGAGTGAGGATCCTTAACTTATATCCAGATTATGCTCTTGAAATACCATTTCCCTCTAATAAAAACCAGGGCTTCTTGAAAAAATGAGTGATTCCAGATCTTGGCAGAAAATGTGTGATATGAGCTTAGAACAACTTGTTATAACAGAGAGCAAGCAAGCTCTAAAAGTCTACCAAGGGTGTGTCAAAAGGGCTCAGAAGTCCATCTAAAGAGCACCCCACTAGCCAAAAAAATGGTACAATTTGGTCATCCAAAGGATAACTACAATGTATTAAAACACATCAAATTGTTTAAATCCATGGGTTAATAATGATTTTTTT
>NW_017738571.1:0-982 GCF_001890085.2 Hipposideros armiger
TTGAAGTAATAATGTCTGAAAACTTCCCTAACCTGGCAAAGGAAATTGACATACAAGCCCAGGAAGTACAGAGAGTTCCAACCAAGGTTAACACAAACAGGTCCACACCAAGTGTCGATATGTTGAACAGTCCTGACGGGGGGGGGGGTGCTAGGATTAAAAAAAGAGACAGAAGAGAGAGTTACCGGGAGGACTTCAGTAAATACTGAAGCGCTGAGTTTATTTTTTACAGTATATTTAAGGAGGCACTACGTGCGTGTAAAGCATAAGACCACACAATTAACGATATCACCTTCTGTCCCTGTTAGATAAGCCAAACCTTTTGTTAGTTAAGCAGTTATACTAAGTATACTTTCTCAAGGCTGTAACTGTGTCTGGTTTTTTGTTCTTAAGAATTTGTTGTTCTTACCAAACTATAAGGATTTGCACAAGTATTTGTTTAGGCTGTAGAAAGTATCAAGTAGCAAGCAGCTCTCAAGGCTGCAGCAAGTAGCAAGCAGCTCTCATGGCTCCCAACAACCAAGACACATTATAGTGAAAATGGCAAGGGTTAAAGACAAAGACAGAATCCTAAAGCAGCAAGGGACAGGCAGCAAGTTACATACAAGGGCACCCCCATAAGAATATCAGCCGAGGGCCGGCCGAGTGGCGCGATGGTTAAGAACTGGCTTGGCACCATCACCCTGATCCCAAAAACAGACAAAGACAGTACAAAAAAGGAAAACTACAGGCCGATATCTCTGATGAACATAGATGCAAAAATCCTCAACAAAATCTTAGCAAACAGAATTCAGCAATATATTAATAAGATCATACATCATGATCAGGTGGGTTTCATCCCTAATATGCAAGAGTGGTTCAACATCTGCAAATCAATTAACGTGATACACAACATCAACAAAAATAAAAATAAAAATCATATGGTCATATCAATAGATGCAGAAAAAGCACCCGGTTCGCTCCCTGTGCCTTGAGATCCCGT
>NW_017738572.1:0-1043 GCF_001890085.2 Hipposideros armiger
CTGCCACCTGTTGGCAGCTCAGCGGCTGCTCAGCTTGGGCCGGGACTCGAACTGCTGTTGCTCAGAGCTCAAACTCTTGAGCGAGCTCTTAACCAGCTGAGCCACTCAGCCAGCCCTCTCCCTGCCTTTTTTTATTCCTCCTGTTTTTTTGTCCTTCCATTCTGGGTGGGCCAGAAACACAGAGGTGACAGGTGAAGGATCAGAGCTCACCACTGACAAATTTCTCTGGATGTCAGGTAAGCAAAGTTTCACGGGGTGGCTGGGGTGTTTGTGAATGGCTTAATCTATTTCTCTACTTTTAAAATGTACATTTGTGCCATTTTTTTCCCATCAAAGCAGGAGTTTGAAACCAGGCATCCAGACCCAGTCTTTCATCTCTTTAACAGAAAGTTGGGAAGGAGGAAAAAAGAAGCAAAGAAAAAGTTTAGCAGAGAGAAAACAAAGTAAGGTGATATAATTACATTCAAACATATTGGTAATTATAACTATTTATATTATATTCATATTAATTAACTCATTTAAAGACAAAGACATTAGATGAACAAAATCTATATTCATTCATTCATTTTCTAGAAAGAGAGAGAAGGAAAAAGAAATCTAGGGTAGTAATATCAATATCAGACAAACTAGAATTTAAGGCAAAAAGTATTGACAGGATCAAAGAGGGTTTTTTTGAAGGGACAATCCACAAAGAACATAAACAATCATGAATACTATAACAAACAGTAATAAAATCAAAAGGAAAATTGAGATTTTTAAACACACCTCTATCAGAAATTGATAGAGCAAACAGCCTGAAAGTTAGTAAGCTTGTCGAATAGGTTTATCGAGAACCCTGCACTCAGCAAGCAGAGAACACACATTGGTCTAGTTCCATTCTTTTCAAGTATTTGTGCAACACTGACAACAGTAAAGATAAACAAATATAATATTAAAAATGGTAGGTTTGGGCTGGCCGAGTGGCGCAATGGTTAAGAACTGGCTTGGGACGCCAGAGGGCCCCGGTTCGGATCCCACATATGAGGGCCAGTGACACTGCCCTC
>NW_017738573.1:0-1043 GCF_001890085.2 Hipposideros armiger
CACTGGCCCTCATATGTGGGATCCAAACCGGGGCCCTCTGGCATCCCAAGCGAGTTTTTAACCATCGCGCCACTCGGCCGGCTCAGAATACAAGTCATATTTGACAATTGCAATTACAAGAGGTGCTCAAAGTGGCTACCATCAGCATAATTTTAATACAGTTTTTTCCTTTTTAAAAATGTGTATACAATTTTTTGGCACCCTCTATATTGTTCATATTTTGGTATATTTTCAACCATTTAAAAAAATCTTTGTATTAGAATAACTTAGGATTCCTGTTACAAAACAGAATCCCACACTTTTAACAGTCACCTCAGATGATTGTTTGTACATTCAAGTTTGAGAGCTGAAAACTAAAGATAAGAGCCTGTCATTTAAAATTATATAACACGACCTTTAATAGATATGAGCAAGTTCTAGTATGCTTTGCAAAGTAATGGGTAGTATATAAAAGGCTTTAAATGGAGGCTCTTTGATTGGTTAATGATAGAATTTCTGATGTCAAAACAAAATTCAAAGCAGTATCAAGAATTTTTATTTTTAAAATTGAAACCAAGCTGTGGTTATTAAGTAGATTCTTGTGCAAATGTACATAACTGTGCTAAATATATTTAAGAAAACTTTAACTTATAGTTAAGATGTTTTCACAGAAATACTAGTAAACAATATCTAGGATAATCTTAAAGAAGAAAAATGGAGTAGTAGTAGGATAACCAAAGGAAGGGTGTTCACATATTCTTGTGCTAGTTTCACCAATAATTGAATTTGAATGTGACCTGCAGTGTAACTTGCTTTTCTCTAATGGGACCAATTATAAAAACATTGCTCTTTCTGGCTGCTTGGTTTACATAGCTCTATTTATAGAAATTTATACTTCTTTCGGTTCATAATTTTGTGAATTGGTATGATTTATGCACACCTAGAATGTTTAGATCAGCGGTTCTCAAGCTTCCTAATGCCGTGACCCCTTAATACAGTTCCTCATGTTGTGGTGACCCCCAACCATAAAATTATTTTCGTTGCTACTCTATAACTGTAATTTT
>NW_017738575.1:0-1043 GCF_001890085.2 Hipposideros armiger
GACTGGTCTTAGAGCTGAGCTTGCGCCCTCCACAACTAAGATTGAAGGACAACAGCTTGACTTAGAGCTGATGGGTCCTGGAAAAACACAGTGTCCCCCTTCCCCAATTCCCCAACACCGTTCCCCTCCCAAATTCCCAACAAAAATCTTAAAAAAACAAACAAACAAAACAAAAAACAACAACGTAGATGCCCTGATCCTGATCCCTCCCCGTTTCGCCTCATGTTGATTTCACAGGGCTGGGCTGGGGTGAGGCAGGTGCCCAGGGAGGCTCTGATGCTCACCAAAGGCTGTCAGCGACTCCAAACCCTGGCCACGCACTGGCACTACCCGAGAGGCATCTGAAAACACTGATGCCAGGCCCCTCTGCTCCCAGGGATCCTACAACTGGTGTTTCGCAAACATTCCCCAGGGGATTCTACGGTGCAGCCAGGGTTAAGAACCACTGTCCAGAGACTTGCTTTCTAGATTATTCTAGCTGCCCCAAGTCAGAGGACCTGGATCATCTTGTGGGCAGTGGACGTTCAGGGTCAAGGCCACACAACTGCCATCACCAGCACTGTTGGTGAAGCCTGACTGAGCACCTATTGTGGGCTGCGCTGGACACATCCCCTGGCCTTGAGGACTTCACTCCCACTCAAGCTGAGAGACAGCTGGGAGGGCAAGGCCAGGGGCTTGACTCCAGCATGGGATGGTGAACTACACGCCCCCTCCCCCTCCCGCAACTAGCTTGAAAACAGCGACTGGACTTGGAGCTGAGCTTGTGCCCTCCAAAACTAAGATTGAAGGACAACAACTTGACTTGGAGCTGATGGGTCCTGGAAAGAACACATTGTTACCCAATAAAAATTAAAAAAAGAAAAAAAAGACGGGGTTTGCCCAAGATCACACAGCAGGTTAGAGTCAAGTTCCTGACTCCTCCACCCCACCCTTCTCTTCTGCCACATGATAAGAGAGGCTCTTCCTCCAAATTCACCTTCTTCACAGGCTTTCTCTCCAACAGAGAGGGACTGACATGTTAAGGAATGGCTTTGGGGGCTGGG
>NW_017732118.1:0-46869 GCF_001890085.2 Hipposideros armiger
AGCCGACCATATAACAAACTCTGTATTTTGAGTGGAAATGTTAGGGGGTCGTCTTATACGCCCAGTCGTCTTATACGCCGGCAAATACGGTATCTGGACTAATTCTTAATTTTAACTTTATATCTTGAAAATAAACAGATTCCTTTCATCGTGAGAAGCATAACATAATTAACTTCCCACACAGGAAAGAAAAAACAAATTATTTATTAGAGTCATGTTTATATAATCATTATCAATTATGTTGCCATTTGATTTTTAAAAATTGAGCCAAAATGTTATTTGTTTTTGAAACACACCTTCTACTTTTACTTGTCATTTGTAGCTGATAGGAAATAATATTTTCAATGGAAATAATGTTTCAATTTCAACACCGTTTAAAAATCAAAAGATAAAACAACAGGGCTGGCCGAGTGGCGCGTTGGTTGGGAGCTGGCTTGGGACACCAGCTCTGAGCAGCAGGGCCCCGGTTTGGATCCCACATGAGGTCCTGTGACGCTGCGCCCTCTACAGCTAAGATGATGAACAATAGCTCGGCCTGGAGCTGGGCTGCCGTGAGTTACTGGTGACAGCGTGGGCTACAGTCCCTGCTGCAGTGGGCTGCTGTAAGCTACCACGAGTGGCGGGCAGCCGGTGTGAGCTGCCAAGAGCCACCGTGAGCGCCATCCAGAGGCCGGCGGCCGGTCTGCCTCACCCAGAAGGAGGAGCTCAGTGATGGTGCCTGGGTCGGTGATGCGGCGTCCTCCGTGGCTGGACTGAGGAGCAGGGGGACAGCAACTTGTCTGTTTCCCTTCCCCTGATCCCCCAGCGTTGTTCCCCTCCCTCAATTCCCCAATAAAATCTTAAAAAAAATAAAAACTACAGCAACAACAAAGACTCCCATAGTATGTGAGAGGGGCCCTGTAGCATATGGCTGTGTTGTCAGGGTTATGCTCCCTATATCAGCTGCAGCTGTTGGGGACAGTGCCGACTCACCTCTCACTGCTGCTTCCACCTTCTGGCCCAGGGCTTCTCCAATGCCAGGAACACACTGAACCCAAACTAAAGTACTGCCCATGAGTTATCGTCCCTGGGGGCCACCCACGGGCAACGGGGAACGAGAGGTACAGAGATAAATACTCCAGCCTGTCAGGTGAACTGTTCCAGAAGGTCTTTTGTAGGCTGTTTAGTGGTCTTGGTGGAATGGAACCCAGTCCCTGTAAGCTGGATAAAGCACCCTTACACTGACTAGTGCCCCTTCCCCATCTCACACTCCCTTAACCTTCACTCCTGAATTTCGGGATCCTCTCCCAGATGAACGACCTGCACCCCTATCTCAAGCTCTGCTTTTGGAGGATCCCAAACTAAGAAAGGCACCGCAGTGGGCAGGACAGGAGGTTGCTCTGGCCCCCGCTCCAGCATTCCCCTGCTTTCTGATTCCTCTCTGTCTCCCCTCTGCTTTCATTTAAACATTGACTACGACACATTTTAGGAAAAATAGAAGGCGAGGAAGAACATAGAGGAGGGTTAGTAAGAGAAATCTAGGACAGGAGAGGAAGTAAAGAAGAGATAATTTTATGTACATAAAGACTAGGTCAGTCAATTGAATTCTCTAACTCATCCTAGAAAAAGTGCTACCTACCTCATTGGTGAATGTGACTACGGTCACCTTCGAAGTACTCCCCTTGGGAAGCTATGCACCAACGCCAGTGCCTAGTCCACCATTCAAAGCAATTTTGGGACTCTTTCTGGAATGGCCATCAGAGTTGTCGTCGTATTACTCTTGATGTCCTGAATGTCATCAAAATGTCTTCCTTTCAATATTCCCTTCATCTTTGGGTAAAGAAAGAAGTCATTGGGGACCAAATCAGGTGAGAAGGGAGGGTGTCCCAATACAGTTATTTGTTTACTGGCTAAAAACTCCCTCACAGACAGTGCCATGTGAGCTGGTGCATTGTCGTGATGCAAGAGCCATGAATTGTTGGCGAAAAGTTCAGGTCGTCTAACTTTTTCCCGCAGCCTTTTCAGCACTTCCAAGTAGTAAACTTGGTTAACTGTGTGTCCAGTTGGTACAAATTCATAATGAATAATCCCTCTAATATCAAAAAAGTTTACTAACGTAGTTGCAACGAGTTCCCAAACTTAATTGTGAGACCTCATATATATTTCCCTTAAAAGGACCATAATCTAATTTTTGAACATTTTCATCACCCTAAAAGAAAACTTTGTACCCATTAGTAGTAACTCTCCCACCCCACCACTTGCCCCTGGTTCCTTCACACCACCTGCCAACTCCCCCTCCCCCCCTCCCCCCGGCCCCAGCCCCTGGTTATCACTAATCTGCTTTCTGTCTCTATGGATTTTCTGATTCTGGACATTTCATATAAATTTTGTTTAGCCAAAAGGTGGAAACAACCCAAGTGTCCATCAAAGGTGAATGGATAAACAAATTAGTATATACATACAATGGAATATTATCCAGCCTTGGAAAACAATGATACATGCTTTCTGATACATGCTTCAATATGAATAAACCTTGAAAATATTATGTTATAAAATATTATTATTATAATAAATGAAAGAAACCAGTCACAAAAAGATCACATAATGTGCTATCCCATTTATATGAAATGCCCATTTATTTGGGTTGTTTTAGCCTTTTGGCTAGTGTGAATAGTGTTGTATGAACATTTGTGTACAAGCTTTTGTTTGAACACCTGTTTTCAGCTCTTTGGTGGTGTATACCTAGATGTGCAATTGTTGAGTCATTTGGTAGTTGAGTCAGTTGGTAATTCTGTGTTTAGCTTTTTAAGGAACCACCAAACTGTTTTACATAATGGCCGTGCCATTTTATAGTCCCACCAGTAATATAGGGGCATCTCAGTTTATATATTGCCTTTTTTTTTTAACTATTCTTTCCTCAAGCTTTCTCTCAACATTTATGGGGAATTTATGGATATATATTCATATCCATCTCTCCTTTACGTCTCCTGTTCTACATTTTTCTTACTCACATTCCTCTAATGCACATTCCTTCTCTTACATTTTTCCTAAAATGCAGTCCTTCCCACTGACCAATATCTATTGAGACCATGTCAAACAATGAGAGAAGTGAGACAGAGATCATAGTCTCTTTTCTCCCAGGGAAGTCTTTGGGCCCTGAGGACATTACCCACCTCCTCCCCAGAAACAGCTCCATGTTGTACCAAGTGTTGGGAAAGAGAGCTATTGCCAACTCCTAGTGATAGCTAGTTATAATTTGATAGGAAAATTTCACCTGTTTTTTTCTCTTCTCTCTCTTCCTTTCTCTTAGAATATTGTGTATAGCTTTTTATTTTTTTGCTACAAGAAGGTATTATTTGTAACTAGAAAACAATAAATCAAAGAAGACAAAAATGTAAGGGCTTTAAAAAAAAAATCCCTGGGCTGGCCGAGTGGCCCGTTGGTTAAGAGCTGGCTTGGGACGCCAGAGGGCCCCGGTTTGGATCCCACATGTGAGGGCCAGTGACACTGCCCTCTACAGCTAAGATGCTGAACGGCAGCTCAACCTGGAGCTGGGCAGCTGTAAGTCGCCGGCGATGGCGTAGGCTGCAGCCCCTGTGGCAGTGAGTTGCCATGGGCTGCAGTGTGTGGCCATCGGCCAGGGTGAGCGGCCATCCAGAGGCCGGCGACTGGTCTGCCTCGCCCGGGAGGAGCACAATGATGGTGCCAACTTGGGCCAGTGAGGCAATGTCCTCCACAACTAGACTGAAGAACAAAAGGACAGCAATTTGTCTGTTCCCCTTCCCCAATTCCCCAGCGCTGTTCCCATCCCCCCAATTCCCCAATAAAAATCTTAAAAAAAAAATCCCTTGATGTTGTTTCGGTATTTAAACAGGCAACCTACTTAATTATGCAAACTTAAGGTTGCTTATCAAATTCCCTGTAATTCATGACATACTAAGTTGAGGTAAGAATCCCCACCTGCTACATGGGAAGAAAGTCTGAATTATTTTTAGCAAATATTCTGAGAACCTCTAGGCATGCTTATGGTGATTGGTGTACCACTCTGAATACACTAAAAACCCACTGAATTAGTGCAATTTATTTTTTATTATTTTTTATAAGATTTTATTGGGGAATTGGGGGGAGGGGAACAGCGTTGGGGAATTGGGGGAAGGGGAACAGACAAGTTGCTGTCCTTTTGTTCTTCAGTCTAGTTGTGGAGGACGTTGCTTCACTGGCCCATGTTGGTANTTTTGTTCTTCAGTCTAGTTGTGGAGGACGTTGCTTCACTGGCCCATGTTGGTATTATCATTGTGCTATTCCCGGGCGAGGCAGATCGGTCGCCAGTCATTGGATGGCAATGCACGCCGGCTGCTGGCCAGCCCCACTGCAGCCTATGCCATCGCTGGCGACTCGCGGCAGCACAGCTCCAAGTTGAGCTGTTGTTCACCATCTTAGCTGTAGAGGGCGCAGCATCACTGGCCCTCATGTGGGATCAGAAATGGGCCCTGCTGCTCAGAGCTGGCGCCCCAAACCAACTCTTAACCGACGCACCACTCAGCCGGCCCGAATTGGCGCACTTTAAATGGGTGAACTTTACAGTAGTGTGTAAGTTATCTGTCAATAAAGCTACTAAAAAATTAACCTCGGCCCAGGGAAAGGAATCAGCACAAGTTTTAGGAAACAGTTTTCTCCTATTTTAAATGTGGTTGGTAAAATTCCAAGGCTCATAAACAGTGGAGAGAGAATTATACACCTTTACTCATCTAATATTTTCACCAGATGTCCTATTTCCTGCATTAATTCATTAGCTAAATTATTTAACAAATATTTAAGTATTAATTAGTATTGTGTGCATCTAGAGATGCAAAATGAATAGGAAGTCACTGTTCCTACCTCATGTAAA
Source organism: Hipposideros armiger (assembly GCF_001890085.2). Lineage (NCBI taxonomy): Eukaryota > Metazoa > Chordata > Mammalia > Chiroptera > Hipposideridae > Hipposideros > Hipposideros armiger. Next base: position 4,868 of record NW_017732118.1, read on the forward strand.
TCAGAGCCTAGTGGACGAAACAGAAAAAGGGGCAACAAATTACGAAAAGATGCTGAGAAATGCCATAATAGTATAAGTTCAGTTCTTAATTCAGAAAAATAAGCCCATTTCTTAAAAGGGGGAGGGCAATATATAGAATGGGGCACTCTGACCTGAGGCCTTTGAGGGCCTGTGGTTTTTGTGGGCAGAATTGGATAGCCCCCTCCCCTCAATCCCCATTGAGGTTCAGAGACATAGAAATGTGTCTAATGCATCAGGATGCATATTTTCTCAACTATATTTTCTTATTTTCTCTTTTCTTGATGCTCTGGCATGTGAGGCCTAGGTGAGAGCTGCCCAGAGGGACTGTGCCTCACAGAGTTAGCTAATTCCTGGAGATTGCAAACAATTCACCCCGAGTGTGCCTTTCATATGCAAACTAACCAATCCTGAGCCCAGATTTCCCCCACCTTCTCCATCTGGCTGTTCGACACCAGGCCAATATTTCCCTACCCTAATCACCTCAGGGCCAGGTAGCAGATGCCTCAGGGCAGCCTCTCCACCTCCCCCCCCCCCCAGAGCCTGCAGAGCTTATTCAAATGAGCCAATCCTAAACCTGTTTCCCCTGCCTCGCCTGTTCCTTCCCAGGTTTCCCCTGACTCCCTCTGCCTCCTGATCAATCCTGCTTCTTCTCTGTGTGGCCATGCGTGGTGTGTCGAGGCCACACTCTTGGGATCTGTGAGTAACAAGCTATCTTTTCAATGGGAATCATCTCCTGATCTGTTGGCCTCATTATGTATCACCTGAATAATAAATAACAAAACCTACCTTTGAAAACAGCTCACTGTAGTGAAGAACAAGTCTTCAACAGAGGAAGGGAACCAGAGTCTGTACAGGAGGCTTGGGTCTGCCCAGGGCACAATCATTAGAAGGGAAGATTTGTTCTGCATGGAAAATACAGGGACTACCAACATGGAGTCAAAGATGCTCATAAGCATTTTTAGAGATTCTTAGAAATATTTGGTAAAAAAAAAAAAAGGTGGGGAGGGGGGCTTTCTTCTAATTCAGTAGGTGGGGACTCCAACATCAATTTAACATGGCACGAATTACAGGCAATTTGATAAACAACCTTAAGTTTGTAAAATCATCACTGGGAGATTTTTTTTTAAAGCCTTCACCTTTTGTCTCCTTTGATTTTTTTGATTTATTGTTTTCTAGTTATAAATAATACATTCTTATAGTAAAAAAAGTAAAAGCTATACAAAATATTCTGGGGGAGGTGAGGGGTGGGGGAGAGAGACAGAGAGAGAGAGAGAGAGAGAGAGAGAGAGAGAGAGAAAGGAAAAAGAGAAAGGTAACAGGTGAAATTTCGCTGTACAACACAGAGCTATTTCTGGGGTAAATGGGTGAGTGTCCTCAAGGACCAAAGAAGCTCCTGGGAGAAAAGAGACTGTGACCTCTGTCGCACTTCTTTCATGGTTTGAAATTGTCCCAATGGAAGTTTGTCAGTGGGAAGGATGCTAAAGGTCCCCAAAGGACTTACCAATAGAGAAGAAGCTTCGATGGGTGATAGGGTCCAATAACAGGCCCTACGTGTGGGTGGATGAGAGGTTGTTTCTGACACACTGTGTGGTCCAGGCTGGAGATCTGTCCTCCCAAAGGGTGCTTTGAGGACAATAACTGAGTGTGTGAATGTAAGCCTGGTTAAATAATTGGCTAGAGTGGTGTTGTCCTTCATTGAAGAATAGCTGTGGCCTGAGAGATCTGGACCAGGGTAAGGGTCACATTTTCCAAAGGTGATACTTCATGAGTGTCACAAAGGCAATACCAGCAAGAAACAGAGGCCTAATAGGATGGAACAAACCATCTCTAACATTTTGTTCCAAGTCTGAATGCATCACGTGCATTTATTTATTTAACCCTATGTACTTATTGAACCCTCACAACAATTGAATGAGATAGCTACAATTTAAAATCACTGGCATTCGCAGATGAGCAGGAGAGACACAGGGTGTTGAAGTAGTTCACAATGTTACTCAAGGACTATCCTAAATTGTACCATTGCTGAAAAATATTTCCTTTCCTCTCCACACACCTCCATGGCAGAAAGGTACTTCCCTGCTCCATTTATTTGGGCCTTGACCATTGCACTTCATTAATCTGTTGTTAAAAAAACGAACTACTCCTGAAGTTAGTGGCTTAAAACACCTCTTTATTATTTGTGCGATTCTATGGTTTTGCTGGGGCTCGGGTGGAGGTTCTTCTGCTGGTCTCACTTGGGGTCTCCCATCCACATCAACTGGAATCTAGCTGAGGCTGGAACGTCCAGGATGGCCTCTCGTCCTTCAGGACTTCCCTTCACATGGATTCTGTTCCTTCTGTAGTCCAGTCTGGAATTCCTTCCAGCATGACAGCTGGGTCCTAAGACAGAGGAAGGAAAAGCTGCCAGTGGGCTGGAAAGTTCCAAAGTGACACTTCCTGCTATATTCTGTTAGTCAAGGCAAGTTTACAAGGCCAGTCCAGATTCAAGAAGATTGGAAATAGGCTCCACTTTTTGATGGATTGAGCAGTACATACCTACTGGGAAGGGGGGAATTGATGGTAGAAACCATACCTTGTGACTTACTTTAGCCAAAGGGATATGAATGGACATGATATCCAAGCAGAAGTTTTAAGAGTGTTGGCATAGTATGGCTTAGACCCTTTTGTCTTTCACTAGAAGAGGCATTTCTCAGATCAAGATTGTTCTGTCGGTCAAGAAGACACAAGGGGGTGACTGGTTAGCTCAGATGGTTAGAGCGTGGTGCTGATAACACCAAGGTTGCCAGTTTGATCCCCGCATGGGCCACTGTGAGCTGCACCCTCCTTAACAGAGTCAACTATGCCATTGTAGCATGAAAGCAATGTGTAACCAATGACCATGGCTGTTCTCCAATAAAATTAGAAGAAAAAAAAAGACACAAGGAACAGACCCTACCATGACCCAAAGTCAGGAGCATAGTGAAAGCAGTTTACCTATAGCCACCCAGATGTTAAATAAAGGAGAAATATATATTTGTTGTAATTCACATTTGTTTCTTAGGCAGCATAACCTAATGATAGCTGACTAATAAAGAGGCAGAGCTAGAATTTGAACTCAGGCAGTGTACTTTGAGAGGCCCTTAGCCACTGCACTACACACGTCACCCAGAAGCAGTATTTCAAGTTTGGATTAAGAAGGCCTTGAAGGGTTCTGAGACAAATTGGGAGTACTGGAGAGGGGCTAAGAGAGACATTCTACAGATGTGAAGGGGTAGAGGCTAGAGCAAGAAGTTGAACTATTATAAGGAGATATGATCAAATATACATACATCAGAAGCTGGACAAGTGGGCCATTCTGCTTATTCAATATATTAATATGCAGCACATCTCTCACCCCTACTATGCCTTAACCCGCACCCTAATTGCAGGAGGTTTTTACTTTCTACTTTCATTATTTCTCATTTAAAAAAATCTGAAAAGAACGTTAAAACTAGATTACTTTGTGAGGGAAAAACATACCTTTTCCCAAATCAACATGATAAAAAATGTTTATTTTTTTAAAAAGTGAAAATCAACTTTAAAATTCTACATCCAACATTTTGTAATACATGTATTTGGGTGGCATGACTTAAAAATGTTGAAAAAATTTTTACATTAAAGATTGAGACAGAATTGCTAAAAATTTAACTTTAATATTAAGAGTTTCTTGTACACAATCCAATGATCAACTCTCAGTTCTCATGTTACCCTACCTGTCAGCATTATGAGACAGAGTTGAGTACCCCTCTTCCATTAATCACACTTCCTTCATGTGGCTTCTGAGACTCTGCACTCTTTTTTTTTTTTTAAAGATTTTTATTAGGGAATTGGGGGAATGGGAACAGCAGTGGGGAATTGGGGGAAGGGGAACAGACAAGTTGCTCTCCTTTTGTTCTTCAGTCTAGTTGTGGAGGACGCCACCTCACTGGCCCAAGTTGGCACCATCATTGCGCTCTTCCCGGGCGAGGCAGATCAGGCGCCGGCTTCTGGATGGCCGCTCACTGCGGCTGCTGGCTGCTCACACTGGCTGCTGGCCACACACGGTAGCCCATGGCAACCCACTGCCACAGGGGCTGCAGCCTACGCCGTCGCCGGCGACTCACGGCAGCCCAGCTCCAGGTTGAGCTGTTGTTCAGCATCTTAGCTGTAGAGGGCAGCGTCACTGGCCCTCATATGTGGGATCTGAACCGGGGCCCTCTGGCGTCCCAAGCCAATTCTTAACCAACGCGCCACTCAGCTGGCCCAGACTCTGCACTCTTGAATTTCCTCCTAGCCGCTGGTTGTTTCTTCGCAGTCTCTTTTGTCAGTACCTCCTTTTCTCCCTGCTCTCTCAGTAGTGGAGTGCCCCTGAGCTCTGTTTTCCGTCATTTCCTCTTCTCTGTCTATACTCACTCCCTTGGTAAACTCATTTTTTTTTAAGGAGGGCGCAGCTCAAAGTGGCCCATGTGAGGATCGAACTGGCAACCTTGTTTTTCAGAGCACGCGTTCTAACCATCTGAGCCACCCCGCCACCCTCATTTGGTTTTAAAATACTTCAAATACTGTCTACATATCAATGACTCCAAAATTTATCTGTAGTCCAGACCTCTCATCAGCTTCAGACACACACATCCGACTGCTTATTTGACATCTAGCTCCCTTTGGATGGCAAATAGGCATCTCAAAATCACCATTCAAAACTGAACTCTCGATTTCTTCTCACTCCACTACTTATGGCTTTTTTCATCTCACTTGATGGCAACTCCATCTTTTGGGGAGTTATTTAGGCCCCAAATCTTGGAATCATCCCTATTCCGTTCTTTGATAGTCTACATTGAATCCATCAGGAAATTCTGTTGATTCTGTCTTCCATATGTATACATACTCCTCTCACTTCCCATTACCTTCCCATGAGCACCTTGGTTTGAGCCCCCAACATCTCTCACCTGGCTTATTGCAATAGCCTCCCTATGGTTATTCTTGCTTCCACCTTTGCTCCCTTTAAGTCTACTGTCAGCATAGTAAACAGACTGATATTTTGAAAGTTAAGATCATTGCTCTTCTCTGCTTCAGTGGTTTTCATTTCATGTTAAAAGCCAAAGTCCTTGCTTTACCTTATAAGACTGTATATGATCTGGCTCCCACCAGGCAGAGAGCGCCTCATCCTGTACCCTGAGAGCAGGCACAGATCCAAACGTACAGTAGGTTTATAAATATTTAGTGTCTGGATAAATGAGTGAAGCTCACTTTAGGGAAAAAATTTAAACCCAAGTCCTATGTAAGTTAAGAAATGTGTTTTCAGGATAGAAGGTCTTTTTTAGTTGGAAATCCAACAAGATGTATTAATATTTTTTCACAAAAGCTGGTAGGAGAATAAATGTGGAGAGGAGCTTGGCCTACCTCACTCACCAAATTCTTTATGTTCTGTTCCCAGGACTGGGTTGAATGAATTCAGCAGCCCTCAGCTACACTTTAATGGCACATGGCCACATCTGGCTTCTCTGAGCTCACACAGCTGTTCTGTCAACTCCCTGTGGGTTTATGTCCCCTCCTCTTCTAGGAAATTGCACTGCCTATTGGCAATTAGCCCTAATGAAGCAGCAGGAGTTTCCTGAGGGGAATGCATTGCTGACAAGTATAATTACTATTAGCAGCTGTGGGGCCTCTGGCTCCATCAAAGTAACCCATCCACCTGTCAGAGTGTGTAGCAGGACTGCTAAAGCTGCACCTAGCAGCCAGGCAAGCATTTTAAGCCAGGCCACTGTGTGATGAAAAAAAGAGATTGGCATTTGGAAGCCTATCGAGAGCATTTACTTCAAATGCTCAAATCTCTGCAACCCAGCTGCATGGGTTGTGGAGCCATAGCAATTCACCAATTTGCATCTTTCAGTTCAACGTGATCATTGTCTGTTTCAGGCATCCATAATGCCTGCCTATACTTAGAAAGGAGCGGGTGCTCCCACAGGGGTGTAGAAATTTCTAATCGCATTTCTTTTTATTAAAAACAGGAGAAAGGAAACAAGCTTCGCTAATATATAATAACTAACCAAGACTGCTTTCTTTCCTGGTCCATGCATGAGACCTCCACATCCCACTTTTGGGGGAAAATTTGAGTTCTACAGTGAAGAGGGTTTACAATGGCTTTCTTTTGGTGATATATTTCTATGGAAGACTAAATACTGCAGCAATTTTTTTTCTACTCTTGAGAAGTGGAATTTAATTGCCGTGCCACTTGACTGTAGGCTGGCCTTAGTGACTTACTTGACCAAAAGTGTGTGGTGGAAGTGACACTAGGCCTGTGATGGATCTAGCCTGTAAAAAGACTAACAGCTTCTGCGTCGCACTTTTATAACCTTCGGGCACCCATGCTGCAAGGAAGCCCAAGCTAGCCAAATTGAGAGGCTGTGTGGAGGGTGAGATACCTGGCTGGTCCTACTGTTCCAACTCGCAAACAATCAAATTATCCCAGCTGAGGTCCCAAACCTCCTAAAGCAGAGATGAGCTGTTCCCACTGTGCCTTGTCCAAATTCCTGACTCACACATTTTTAATATTTAATACTAATAATGCTAACTTATTATTTTAAGCTCCTACACTTTGGGGTTGTTATACAGAAGTTGATAATAGAAACAATCACAGTTTTTGTAATCCTAGTTGAGATTTACAGACTATATGAAGACGTTTGAATGAACTCTTGAGACACTGATAAGGGCCTTAAGAGGTTCTTACGAAGAATCTTCAAATGGATTAAAATAGTAATTATACAACACAAGGCAAATATAAGTAAATGGAGGAGCAGACACTCTGCCTATACTTAGAACTAGGTCTTCATCAGTCATATTATGAGGTAAAAATAGTAACAGTATTATGACATCTAACAAGAAGTTATCCCCCAAATTTGAAATGACTAAAGAAGACTACGTGAAAAATTAACATACACTCACTATCATTAGCAATATACATCACCCTGAGTGTATATTTGTCTTGAGAAATTAGCTAACACGAAGCTATCATGAGTAGCAGGACATTAAAAGTGTTCAAGGGGTGGCCGGGTGGCTCAGTTGGTTAGAGTGCATGCTCTGAACGACAAGGTTGGTGGTTCAATTCCCACATGGGCCAGTAAGCTGTGCCTTCTGCAACTAGATTGAAGACAATGACTTGAGCTGAGCTGTTGCTGAGCTGCCAGTGGGCAGCCAGATGGCTCAGTTGGTTAGAGCGCATGCTCTTAACAAGGTTGCCGGATCGATTCCCGCATGGGATGGTGGTCTGCACAACCCGGAAACGGCGACTGGACTTGGAGCTGAGCTGCGCCCTCCACAACTAGATTGAAGGACAATGATTTGACTTGGAGCTGATGGGTCCTGGAAAAAACACACTGTTACCCAATAAAAATTAAAACAAAACAAAAAAACCCCAAAAAACTCAAGGATATTAAAAAAAAAAAGGTGTTCAAAACATGAAGCCAAACTTCTACAATTCAATAGCAGAAGTGTGGTTTTTTTAGAACCATGAACAAAATTAAATGAATATTTATTTTATTTTACCCCATCCTGTAAAAATGTTTGTTGTTATGTGCTTTATAATTCCTATATATTATTACAGCAGTTACATATAAAATTTATATATGGTGATGCCCATCAATTTGAAAAAATATTATGAGATATATCACATGCTTAAGTTATACACAAAAGGGTGCAAAATGTACACATACAAATTAAAGAATAATCATGAAATGTGCACTCATGTACCTACACCCAGCTTCAGAAATTGAACATTACCACTACCTTAGAAGCTCCCTGGAGATCCTGTCCCTGAACCCTCAAGGTGACCAGTATCCTGGATTTTGTCTTGATAATTAGCTTATTTACTTCACACTTTTTTTTAATTTAAAAAACCACACATCAATGCATCTCTGAATAATATGTTGCTTAGTTTTCCCTGACTGGATCCTGGAATGGAAGCTTTCTTCTTTTTTACTATACAAAGGATACTATTGGGACAATTGATTTTGTTTGAAATATACACTGCTGATTAAATAAAAATATTGCATTAACGTTAAACTTCCTAACTTTGATAACTATTATGATCATGGGAGAGACTATGCTTGTTCTTAGGATGTACACATTGAAATATTAAGGGTTTAAGAAGCACAAAGATGTAGTCCGCTCTCAAATAGTCCAGACAAAATGAGACAAAGAGAGAGAATAATAAAGCAAACACAGCAAAATGTCAAACATTGTTGAATCTGGGTTAAAAAAATACAGAAGTTCTTTGTACTCTTTTTGCTGATATCTCTGGTTGAAACTTTTTCCAAACGAAAAAGTAAAATAACAATAACAGTATTAATAAAACTCCCCAAGATTAAAGCCCATTGAAGGATATTTCCCATTCAGCTCCACGCTCTGTTAGGCTCCTAATTAAACCTACTTGCCCCTCTGATGCTGCTTTCCTACTGAGGTTCCTCCCTGGTGCTCCAAGCCCTGTGACTGGAGGTGTTCCACCACACCCCATAGGAAGATGACCAACTGTTCGGCTTTGCCTAGGACTATCCCACGTTGAGCATTCAAAGCCTCCTGTGCCAGGAAACCCTCAGTTCTGGGAAAGAACTGTTGGTCACTGCAGTGTAAGCCCTGACAGTTTTTCTTTTCTTTTCTTCTTCTTTTTCTTTTTGTAATGCAAGTGCCTGACTTAAGTCTTGATTGTCGAGGCATCCATTTCAAAGAGGCATCGCTTCAAGAGGGCTATCTGGAATAAATACTTTGCCAGCCTCACAAGAGACAAAGGAACCAGGAAGCTTGAGAGCACACACCATCCCATCCCCCTATCCACCACGAGGCTCCTTTGTGTTGGAATCCTGCTTGATTTAGATAACTGACCATTTGGGTCACTTGTTTTTCTCTTCCTGCGCTTTAAATTCCTGTTCTTACGTTTTAAATTCACCAATAAAGAGTGAGCCTATGAAACCCTAGGACCCCCGACGTCTGCCCCAATAAAAGCAGAACTCTGAGCTCGCTCTCTCCGCCACTCTCCCCAACCTCGCTGTGTGGCCCCAGGTATGCCCTGTAATTTCCAGGTCCTGTGAGTGAGAAAATTATATTTTTTTCCAAAGTTTCCTGATGGTTACTGATGAAGGGTGTCTTGCAATCATACGAACCACAAGGGCTGGTCCAACCACAACACTGATTATTGATAGGCAGAGACCTGCACGAAACAGCCATCTTGCGCCATGATTAAGCTTTTACCATGTGTACTGCAGAGGGAGACTAGGACCCAGGAGAAGAAGGAGGTTTCAAGGCCTCTCTGCCTTCTGAGAGGCTAAAACCCCAGTTACCTCTTTCACTTTAGCACCTGTCTAGCAAGTCCCATCCCAAATGCACTTGAAAGAGTCCATTAACTTAACCCATGATCTCACAGGTAACAGGTGGTATAACTGAGTTGGATCCCAACCTTTGGTCCAGTGCTCCATTTATTCGTTCACTAATCCATTAATCTAGTCACTTAAAAACTATTTTACAGGAAAAAAATATATAACTATGTATGGTGACAGATGTTAACTCTATTTATTGTGGTGATCATTTCACAATATATACAAATGTTGAATCATTATGTTGTACACCTGAAACTAATATGTGATATGTCAAGTATAACTCGATAAAAAAAAGTTAAAACCCTGTATTTAGTGGTCACTTCCTATGTATCAGGCACTGTTTTAGGTCCTTGGGATAGGCTGTGAACAAAACAAACAAGATCCCTGCTGTCATGAAACTGAGAGTGGTAGGGAAGACAGACCATACACAAACAGATAAGCAAACAAGAAAGAGTGAGAAAGGATTTCCAGAAAATTAAAATAGGATGATGTCTAAAACAGAGTATGCCTGGGTGGCCATTTTAAATTGGGAAGACTAAAGCAAACTTCGCATGACAAACAGGAGACAGCAAAGGAAATTTGGGGAAGGACATTCCTGGCTGAGGATACAGCGAATGCAAAGCACCTGAGGAAAGAACTTGGCATTTTCAAGGAACAAAAAGAAAGTATGTGGCTGGGCTATAGTGCTAATGTGGGAGTGTGTGTGTGAGCATGTGTGTATCAGGTGGGAGAAGAAGGGAAAGGGGAAGGGAGAGGGGGAGAGAAGGAGAGAGGAGCAGCAGTAGAAGGAAGAGGAGGAAAAAGAGGAGGAGGGAGAGAGGAAATGGGAGAGGGAAGAGAAAAGGAGTAGGTGAGAGATAAGGGGTAAAAGAGTGGGAGAGAGAGACAGAAAGAGACACAGAGAGCTTGTTCTATCAACAGTGGGAAGCCACTGGAAGGTTTTAAGCAGGTCACTGACATGGTCTTGATATTTTAAAGGAAAGTGAGTTGTCAGGGTGCAGTGGTTCAAGGAAGAAATGAGGGTGACTTGGATTATGTCAGTGGAGATGGGGAAAAGTGGAAATTGGAGAAAGAGGTGGCAGAACTTACTGATGGACTGGATATGAAGGGTGAAAGAACAAAAGGGTTGAAGTGTAACTCCTAGAGTTTTGACTTGAGCAACTCTCTGAAAGGCAATGCTATTTACTGAATGGAGGAAGGTGGGTGGGAAACCAATGGGGAGGGTTGGGCAGTCAGGAGTTCTGCTTTGGCTCCGTTAAGTCAGATGTCTGTCAGATAGCCACATGGAGCTGTCTGGTGAGTATGGAGTTCTAGAGACCTGTCAGGGCAGGAGGTTTAGAGCTGGAAGTCCTCAGTGTATGGAGAGCACACACCTGGACTGAAAGAGGTGGCCTATGCTTTTCCTTCTGCATTAAGAGGCTGAGCAGAGGAGTGGGAGCCAGTGACAGACTTCATGGGGTAAGAGGAGAACCAGAAGCCAAGTGAAGAAGGTCTTTTATTAAGGAGGTACACTTTCTGCCACTCCATATATGGGAAAAGTAATACACACACTGTCTCACATTTACATTAGGTCCTAATAATCCTTTAAATTCCAATAGCACTTTAGTTGATCAAGGGTTTTTGCACGACTTTTCTCACTTAACCTGTGAGAGGTGCCTTATTATCTTCATTTCGCATGTGAGGGAACTGCTAATAGACACGTTAAGTGAGCGTCCAGGGTCTCAGTGCATCTTACGTTGGGTTTCCTAGAAGCGGGGCTGGAAGCAGAGATTCTGGTTCAAGTGTTTATTGAGCAAGTGCTCTTGGGAGAAGGGGAAAAAGAGTTCAACAAGAATGTGGTCTAGACTAGTGGCTGATTTTAGCCTGATCCCAGGGAAGTCCTGGGCCACAAACAGCACCACGGAATTGGTCCCCCTGCCCTTGAGGTGGTTGGCTTTTTCTACCCTTGTGTCAGTCATTAGCTAATGGCTGCCCCTGGGAGGGGAGGGGTCTTAATCTCCTGGGATAAGGGGTTCCCACTCATCTGAAAGCAATTTCCTGGAGGAGAGCATAGCTGTAAGCTGTTGGCTGCCTTCGCTTCCAGCAGCTAGGAGATGAGCGCACCAGCCAGGGGAAGGGTATCTGGGCATTGCACCAGTGACATCTACTATACAGCGCTAATGGGCATTAGGATTTGAACCCAAGGCGAACTTCACACTGCACTATGAGATCAATATTGGATCCTTAACAGAGCACAGCTACCAGGGATGATGGAGGAATAAGAGTAGGAAAAGGACAGGGTAATAACTGAGAGGTTCTAGTGAAGTGGGGGTAAGGAAAGATACTAGAAATAGAACTTGATCCTTTTATTAACATAACTTATATTGATTAAAATAACAAGTCCTATGTTCCAAGTCTGTGACTAGATAGTTTCATTCTTATAGTCAGCCTCATTACCCATGCCTTCCATATTAGAAATTTAATTTGCAAAACTGGTAACATGAAAAAAAAACATGTTCAAGTTCGAGACGATTATCTTATGAGAAACGGAAGGTAGGGTTGGTTGCTAGAATTGTTCCTATAAACATGTAAAACATTTTTCTTTGTACATAACACCTAACTTGATTTCCAGTGCTTTCATTGTCTTCTTTTCATGAGCTTGCTTTTAAGACAATGCTGAAATTAGTTATACTTTGCTATAAAACCCAAACATCTTTTCATGTCCATTTTTCCCTTCTTCTGTGACCTCACGATAATTAAGTGTCTTTTTCTCCCAAGAAGAAATGTGAAGCATGTGGCGAGCCTGCTGGTCTATTTGCTGATTTATGGGTCAAGTCTCCAGTTATTACAGACCAAATTTGAAAGTCTCTGATTAAGAAGCCCTGCTGATTTAAGGATCTCGCTAGAAATATGTGCATAATGAATTATCTACAGATAATAATTCAAATTGTCCCTGGGTGATTCATATCACCCTCTTTTATTAAATTATCCATTTTCTGGGGGATGTTCAGGTCTGTCCAAAGTAAGATGTAGGGATACAAATAATATTGTAAGAGGTTGAACAGGAAACAGTTTTACTGCGGGAGAGACTTTACACCAAATTTAAAGCTAATTTTCACAGGGCAGTGAGTCTATGTGTGTGACTTATACATATTTTTAAAGAAAACGTTCCATCTTGTACATGCTTGAGCACTCAGCTTATTTAAAACTGGTTTCTGTGAAAAGATAACCATTTTCTTGTGAGTGGTAAGAGAGAGAAACAGGATAAAAATAATCAAATTATTTCTTAGAAAAAAAAAATGGAAACAGCAGTCATCAAGGTCCATTTTTAGCCAGACACATGGGCCTGACAAGGCATTAGTTAAGAGAATGTGTCAGCCTTAAGTATGTGGGTTTATTTAACAATGGAACAAGGAGATATATAAAGAACAGAGCTCCAGTACTGAGAATTCAGAAAGACCTATTTTTCTTTTCTTTTTTTTTTTCCCAGGAATGAAGATGATTTTTTTCAATCTGTCTCTTTTTATAGAACAAAAGGAAGAAAAGAAAACATTCACAAAGCAGATACATCAGTATTCAAGAAGGCAGATGCCAAATTCAGCAGAGATTCCCCAACGTCTGCGCTCTCCTCTGAGGGACCCGGGGGTGGGACCAGGATGGGGATTGGCAGGTTTGAACAGGGGGTTAGGCCCATTTTCCTCGGAGGACTTGATTGAGGTCTGTTCTTAAAGAACCTGGCTGGAAATGTTGAGGGGGAGGAATTTAAAGCAGGCATACAAACCTTCTGGAAGCTCATCGATGCCTTCTGCTTCTCCACGTTTTGATTTTTCAGGTTATTTTAAGGTTTTCATACCTCAGGCAAGGTGATTTATTATTATTGGGACTTTATATAACTCTTTATTTTTGCAAAGTGCTTTACAGTCATTTTTCTCTCCTTATTGTGTGCCATGCCTTCCCTCCCCTGCCACTATAATTGGTTTTGGGGGAGGCGGCACTTTCTTTCCTAGGGAAAAGGTGTTTCTGGTATGAGGCACTTGCTGAATTTTTTACCTTTGTTTCTCCTTTGCTCTCCTTGTTTTGATCTCTTTCCCTGGGGCCCCCCCACCTTTCACCTTCTGTTTCTTTGCTCCTACTCAGACCTATAACCATTCGTTCCCCACCTCTGGCCTCAAATCCCACACAGCCCTCTTGTTCTGGTCCCGCATCCCCAGCTGGATCATTCTCTCACCTCTGGGCTCCAGGTTGATGTCTGTCCTTGGGCATTCCTCCCAATCACTCCCACTGCTAAGTATCCTGGGTACCAGAACCTGGTATGATGCTCGCGATGAGCGCTCCCTGCTGTGGTAACCTCGGAGACTGGAGTAACCACCTCCTCTTACAGCTCCATGTATTAAAATCTTTTTTTTTTAATTGGGGAACATTGTGTTTTTTCCAGGACCCATCAGCTCCAAGTCAAGTAGTTGTTTCAGTCTAGCTGTAGAGGGCGTAGGGATTGAACCGGCAACCGTGGTGTTATCAGCACTGTGCTCTAGCTGCCTCAACTTCAAGTTGAGTAGGTGTTTCAATCTAGTTGTGGAGGGCTCAGCTCCGTGGCCCATGTGGGGATCGAACCAGCAACCTTGGTGTTATGAGCACTGCGCACTAACCAACTGAGATAACCGGCCACCCCCATCTATTGAGATCTTAAATTAGCATAAAGTTGTAGCCCATTAATCCCAGGCCACTGCTGAAAAAACCATGCCCTTAGTAAGCAGAGACACTTAGGTCAAACGATATGACACTGTCATTTTTGTAGGACAAAAAGAGTGAATAGTAGCAATTTCATGTGTTTCAACGTGTAACCTTAGCACTCATCTGCAGAATGGCTGGGTGCTGGGTGCCAGGTGCCCGGGGAGCCGGCCCTAACACTTCTCCCCAGCCATCAGAAGGTAATGCTGTTGAAAACTTTTTCACCAGCCAAACCCTCCATGCCATTTTTTTTGGGTCCCTATTTGCTGTGATACATGAATCCTGCCAGTTTTTTTTCCTCTCCGCTCAGACTGCATCCTTTCTACTGGACCGTTTGCCACTCCTATCCCACAGTAAACTTCTCCGCATCTTCGCTCACTGCCCCCTCAGCCCTAACTGAAACCCCTGTTCCTGTGGGTCTCCCAGCTGGAAGTACTCCACCTCTCACTCGTAGGGTGTTAGGTTGGGAGGTGGGGCGGGTCCTCCCCTAGCTCTTTGTGTTTCTTCCACCCCATTCTCTGCCCTCTGGGCTTTGGAGACTCACATGACTGAACTCTGCCTCTCTCTAAATCTCCTCCTCTCTGTCAGCTCCCAGCTTGCTGGTCACTCTCCTGCAGTCAGTGACTTCCTGTTGTTTCTTCTCCACCCCAGTCCTGCCATTATCCTATGAACTTCACCACCCATATAGGCAACAAAGCACCCCTATCCGAGTTGGGCATCTTCTATTCTTCCGTGACCTTCGCCTACACTCCCCTCCATTCACTCACTGTGGCCTTGTTCTGGGCCTTGTCATTCTTAGAACGGCACTGCCTCTGACATCTTATAGTCACACAGTCCACTGACCAGTCTCCTAAACATCCCCCACCCTCAACCCCCACCCCACTCAGTTGCTGCCACCATACTTGTTGATTTACCTCAAGGGAGCTCTTTTTACTTGACTCACTGATTTCCCCCTACATAATATCAGCCCCCCCCCTTTCCTTTTTCTGTCTAGCTTATATTCTGTGGCCTAGCACTTGAACCTCTCTCGCCAGAACTGGTGACATCTTTGTTCCATCACTTCCATCAAATCCATGTGCCAAAACCCTATTCTTGGATGGCTTCAACTTCTGTTTTCTGCTTACAGCTAGAGCAGAGGTCGGCAAACTTTTGAGATGGAAGAGCTGCTAGGGGTCAGCAAACTGTGGCTTGTGAGCATGTGGCTCTGAAGTAAAATTGGAAATGAAAATAAAACTATCATAGTTTCACTTATAAATTTTTTAAAGGATATTATTCACATAATGATGATTATGTAAAAATATATTTATGGCTCTCAAATAATTTTTAAATTGTTGTGAGGGACAGGATTGGCTCTTCCAGGTCCAAAGTGTGCCGACCCCTGCTCTAGCCAGCTGAGCACAGCTGGAGAAAATCATACCACTGTCGGGACCATAAATCCATGACGTGTAACTCCACCTGAGGTCCCTCTCCACACTGCCTAGAAATCCCTCTGTTTCCACAGCCAACTCTGTCCATCTTTCTCGGTTTCCACAGAGACTATTTCAAACCTTTCCATTCTCATCTGACCTCTGGTTTCTCCCCCAGCCCCTTCAGTCTCTGCAAAGGGACGTTGGTTCCTACTTCACTGAGAAAAAAAAGAAAAAAAATCATCAGGTGGGAGCACACAAAATTTCCGCTCACCAGACCTATAAATATCTCTGCAACCATACCCTCTCATTCCATCCTGTAAGGCTGGAAGAGGTGTCCCTCTTTCCTGTCAACATTTAAACCCATGTACGTCTTTGTACTCTTTAACCTTCCTCATGCCATATTCTCCCTCCAGCCACTTCTTCTCTTTTCACCACTCCCTCCCACGTTTCAAGGCGAAATTTCTTCAAAGGATTGTCCACACTTGCTGTCTTCATTTCCCGCCTACCATGGACTCCTCGCTCCACTACAATCTCGCTTTTGTCCTCACCACACCAAGAAAGTTTCTTTGTCCAAAGACACCAATAATTGTCTTTATTGTTAAATCCAATGAAGTCTCGTCCCCTCATTTTACTTGGCCTCTTGGCATCCTCTTTGTGTTGAAAGACTCTTTTCCTTCGGTTTGGTGATATAGACCGTGCGCCAACTTTTCCTTCTATCTTTCTGGCCACTCCTTCTCAGTCTCCTGCTCAGCCTCTACTTTTGATATTGGTGGTCCTTGAAGTTCTGTCCTTGGCAATTTTCTATTGTTACTCTATAAATGTCCTGGAGAGAGCTCATCCATGTTCATGGCTCCAATTATCATCTGCATGGCTCTCTCTCTCTCTCTCTCTCTCTCTCTCTCTCTCTCNCTCTCTCTCTCTCTCTCTCTCTCTCTCTCTCTCTCTCTCTCTCTCTCTCTCTGCTTCTGTTCATGTAATGGTTTCTTTATTATCTACTGGTCATTCAGTTCCTCCATCGTTTGGTGCCTGGATCACTTTCCACCAAGGAACGTAACCAGCACCTAAGTATTTCTAACACAGCTTCACTTAGTTTCTATTATCTATTGGCCAAATAAAAGCTTATTGTTAACTAACTACAGTTCAGTGGCAGTTGATCTAGTAGGAGAAAATTTCCAGTAAGATCCTGGTTCTAGAACTCATATTAATTGACTTAATGGTGATCATTTATGTGGACTAATTTTGATTTCTTGAATCAAGCTTGACATTCTAAATTGTATCCAGGAAATATGTTTGGCTTTAAAAAAGACGTTTGAAATTCTTCAGCGCCAATGGACATATTTGAGCCTGTGTATAATAAGAGAGGAGCCTGAGCTTTAATTTGGGTTATCCAATGGCATTCTTAGATGTCCCCCTGATCCATTACAGCTTGGAAATAAGTTTAAGAAAATGGGCTATGTGGTCGTTCTAAACCCACAGTAGCACCAAAACCATTTAATAAAATGTATGTGTGTGGAGGGGTGCAGAATGAGTTTATGATTTGAATACAGTGTATCAGCCTTGCAAATAGTCACTTATTCCCAGAGCTAGTAGCAATTTGTTGTATGTCAAATGAATGGTAAAGTGGCTGTATTCATTCATTTCATGATCTCTCAATCTCTTGGGGGGGGGGAGAAAAGGTAGATTTAAAATTTTCTTGGTTTTGTACTTACTTCTCAGGTTGCAGAATATGGATTTGATAGAAAACCTTCGCACCTTGTTTCACTAAAGGAGGCTCCTCAGATAATGTTTTCAGATGATGAGTCTTCTTTTGCCAAACATGTTTAGCAAGAGGAACAACACACTTTGAAAATGCCTATCAAAGAATTTAATCATAGTATAAAGACTCCTGGGATGAGCCTGGGTAGCACAATCCTGCCCTGTTCACCGTTACAGGTTTATTTAATGTATTCTGCACAGTAACACTTCATATTGCAGCGAGGATGCTTGATTTGGGCATTAGGATGTTTCTGATCCCCCAGGAAGCTTTTCTGCCTCAACAGGTCGCAAGCCTCCATGGCTGCCTTTGATGAAACCATTTATCTTGGTGCCAGCAGCAGGATGCTGAAAGAGAGCACATAGGAAGGTATGTAGCGGATTAGGCACGCATTGTGGAGTCAGGAGATTATTATTGACAATCAGCTTGGTGAAGATTTAGGTTATAGGTCCTTCCTTCTGCAAAAGGCTGCTGAACTGCCTTTCTGGAAACAATGAGAGGTAGGGAAGTAGGGATGGGTTCTTTCATCTCAGTCCTTTTCCACTTCCAGAGTGTGCTTTGGTCAGGAGACACTAGAAAGTAATTTCTGGTGGACACTGTACCCATGCAGTGAAAGAGTTTGACTGAAAATTTGCACAGTAATGTCTGCTCATCTGTGGTCTGCCTTCTGGGCAGCGTCTTAGAAAACCACGGAAGCCATGCTCAAAACATGAAACAACCTAATTAGTGGCGTGTGTATCAGTTAGCTTTTGCTGCATAACAAACTTTCCTAAAAATTGGTGGCTTCAATAGTCATTTATTTAGCTCGCAATTTAGTGGGCTGCCTGGGCAGTTCTGATCTAGACTGACTCTTAATTTCTGTTGGTTTCCTTCAGGAGTCTGCAGTTCACGGGAAAGTCAGCAGGTGGCTGGTTGATCGAGAATAGCCTCACTTACGTTTCTGGTAGCCTGCTGACTGGGGTTCTTTTTCATGTGGTATGTGATCTTCCAGAAGGCTAGTTGAAATTCAATCACTTGGTGGCCTTAGGATCCCAAGCACAGCAATAGGGCAAATCCCAATATGCAAAGGCTTTTTTAAGCCTCTGCCTGGGTCACGTTGGCTGTTGTCTCATTTACCAAAGCAAATCACGTGGCCCAGATTCAAGGAATGGAGAAAAGTACCCCGCATGATGGGAAGACCTACAACATCAATAGTACAAGGGTGTTTTGTACAATAGTACGAAATGGTTGGAGGAGGATTTTTGGCCAATTTTTAAATCTACCAAAGAGCCACTTAGAATTTACAAAGTGTTTTCAAATGTACTACTCCTCGCTACAACCATGTGAAACAAAAATGATGATTCCTGTTTTACAGATGAGGCAGTTGGCTCAGATAATCTGAGTAGTTTAACCAGATAACAAGCAATAGCATTCTTGGCCCGCACCATCCCAGCATCCTGAGCGATAAAAACTAGACAAATCATTAGCTCTAAAAGTATACCCTTGGTATCTCAGCTTCTTATATCAGGTGGTTCCCAAATTTCATGAGAATTGGAGTAATCTCTGGGTACTTGATAAAATTTGGATTCCAGGGCTCCATCAGAGGTTCGGATTCAATCAAGTCAACTAAAGATTCAGGATCTGCATTTTTAAAAAATTTTATTGGGGAACACTGTGTTTTTCCAGGACCCATAAGCTCCAAGTCAAGTAGTTGTTTCAATCTAGTTGTGGAGGCAGTTCAGTGGCTCATGTGGGAATTGAACCAGCCACCTTGGTGTTAGGAGCCTGAGCTCTAACCACCTGAGCTAACCTGTCACCCCCAGGATCTGCATTTTTAACAGGCAACCCCGGGAGATGCTGATGCAGCACATCAGGGTGAAAAACACTGGCTTATATTATTATACTGGGTGTTCCCAGCATGGTACGTTTTCATGCTGTAATAGAAAACTCACACACTACAGTTCTTTTGATCAGTTCCAGATCCATGAATTAATAGCATTGGAACAATTATGTAACTTCTCTGAGCCTTTGTCTTGACAGCTGCAAAATAGGGATACTAAGGAAGGCACCCCCCCCCCCAGGGCTGGTGTGAAGGTTAAATGAATAACCTATGAAACTCTGAGCCTGGTGCTTAGTAGTTGCTCAGTTAAGTGTTATTTTTTCTTCTCGCTTCATCCCAAGAAAGGTGTAGGACCCATTGATAAGGCACATCTATGAGAAGTGAAAAAATTGTTTATAGAATGCTTTGCAGACTTGCACTGTCAATGCCTATCAAAGAAAACTGATGGTCAAATATTCATCAGCACCTCAGAAAGCACACAGCTCTGTTGCAGGAAAAAAAAGGTATCAGATTCTTCAGAAGCCTAGGAACCCTGACTGGAACCAGTGACAGGCCTGGTAAGCAAAACTGTTGTCAGTAGAGACCAACTATATGTGCAAGAGGCACGGAAGGGCTGCTCATGCCTCAACCCCTCCAGTCTTTTCCAAATTGCTGTGAACTTTTGGCATCAGCCCTATTGTCTGTATATCCTCAGACAATCACCAAATGTATAACGATTCTATATTAAGTCTTAGCCTTACCCAAGTCAATTGTGTCAGTGTGGATAGAATACCTATAAAATATGTCCGTATAATAATTTAAATGAAGGATCTAAAACATGGCACATAGTACAAGGTCTGACAAATTAAGTTCACGAACTTGTTGCAACTATGTTGCTAACCATTTTTTATATCAGAGGGATTATTCATTATGAATTTGTACCAACTGGACAAACAGTTATCCACGTTTACTATTTGGAAGTGCTGAAAAGGCTGCATGAAAAAGTTAGACCGCCTGAACTTTTTGCCAACCATTCATGGCTCTTGCATCATGACAATGCACCAGCTCACACGGCACTGTCTGTGAGGGAGGTTTTTTTTGTTTGTTTGTTTGTTTTAAGCTGAGCCATCCTGCTACCTGTTGGCAGCTCAGCGGCTGCTCAGCTCGGGCTGGGAATCGAGCCGCTGTTGCTCAGAGCTCAAACTCTTGAGCGAGCTCTTAACCAACTGAGCCACTCGGCCGGCCCTTGTGAGGGAGTTTTTAGCCAGGAAACAAATAACTGGATTGGAACACCCTCCCTACTCACCTGATCTGGCCCCCAATGACTTCTTTCTTTATGCGAGGATAAAGGAAATATTGCAAGGAAGACATTTTGATGACATTCAGGACATCAAGGGTAATACGATGACAGCTCTAATGGCCATCCCAGAAAAAGAGAATTCCAAAATTGCTTTGGAGGGTGGACTAGGTGCTGGCATCAGTGCATAGCTTCCCAAGGGGAATACTTCATAGGTGACCGTAGTGATATTCAGCAATGAGGTAAGTAGCACTTTTACTAGGATGAGTTTGCTAACTTAATTGTCAAACCTCATATGTTATTTCCAGATTGTCTAGGGGTCTTTTGGAAACCTCTGTGCTAAAATGATGACCAAATAGCATGTTTCTTACAGTTTTGCCATTTTAGCACTTTCTTCTCTGTTTTTTTCTATGCTGCTTCTCCTACTGTGTCTCTTCCCAGACTTTTTTTTCTTTTTCCTTCCTAGCCTCATCTTTGTAAATTTCATGGTTTTCTTTTTTGGTTTCCTTCTTTCTCATTAAAAAAAAAGTGTTTCCCCCCCTTTTTTATCTAAACAATCAGAATCTAATTTAAAATCCGCGCCTTGATTCTGTTTTATGTATCTGCATCTCTATCTGTGATTGTCGTCTGTACCAGTAGATGGAGCACATCTCCTATATTAAACAACACCCTGCCTCGTCAGGTGGGGAGTTTCCCCCTCATCTGTCATTTTTGCTGCAGTGAAATTGTAGTTGGAAGCCGGTATAATATAAAGCAAAACTCCTAATCTTGGCTAGACCGGAGAGTATACTTTTCTGACTCATGTCAGCAATGCAGGGCTTACCAGCCCCTGATCTAGATAGGTGGTAGGTGAAAATTAATGAGGGTTTCTGCATGTGTGTGCTTGTGTGGTATGTTTGTGGGGTTGGTTTTCTTTTTTCTGAAGAGTTAGCAGTTTTGTGCCAACGATACCCTTTCTTCCCCTTCTCTCCCCATTCTTCCTTTCAGATATCCAGACTTCACCTCTCTATTGTGTCAAGGTTCCCAGTACACAGCAACATGCACTTGTCTAAAGATCTGAAAGTAAAATGATTGTTTGTTAGAGCTGGAGGGAAACGTAAGCATCACCTAACAATGAAAGCAGTACGGCCCAGGTTAACAAAGGATTTGCACTGGGATTTGGGGCAGCCCTTGTCTGAGCAGACTGTTGTCATTGGTCCTTGTTATTGTTTTTGAGCTGGCATCCCTTAATGGTGGCCTCACGGCATGGAGAATTTCCTTACTTGCCTGTTTTAACTAAAGTTACCAAACAATGCTGTCAAACAGCTGATCGGATCTTTTTTCATCAAATCAACCAGCTGTTTGAACTTTGTTATACGTTAGGGAAGATGCAAGCATCAGCTTTTGAATGAATTAGTTCCGCACATTGCCTGCTGCAGTGTCATGCGCATTTGGATACTTGTTAAAGATATTTGAGTTTCTCAAAGGCCCGTCAGAACGAACTGGGGTACTTGAAACCCCCCCACAAATTCCTGAGTCCTATTCCTGTTCTGTAGCATTAGCACCTTTGGCTTAGGACTTGGGAATTTGCATTTTTAACCAGTTTCCCTGGGTGAGTCTCATACACCTGAAATCTGAGAACCTAAGGCTTAAGAGACGTTGATGATCATGGGTTCTTTGATGCACCTCACCTGTTTTGGCTGAGCTTCCTTCACTTTCCACCCTTATTCTGGGGAAAGCAGAGCTTTGGGGCCATGTTCCATGCAGAACTTGGGGCTGGGAACCAATGAAGCCAAGTCGTTGTATAGTTTTCCGAGTGAGGGCTGGGATTTTCCTTTATAAGATTAGGTCAGAAAAGTTCTTTTGAGCCAACTTCTCTTTGGGGAAAGACAACCACTGTGATGATCAAATAAAGGACATTTGTCCTGAAACTTGATTAGAACCATGGGTTGGCATCTTAGGGGAGATAAGTGGTATGATAAGACACTACAAAACACTTCTCTCCCATATGTTTGAGGAGCCTAATATTGATCATCAGAAACTTTGTACTGGAAAGCCAATATACTGCCTTGAATAGAAGATTAGCATAGAAAAGTAAAGATTTGGCTGATTCCAAGATGTTTTCCAAGTTTCTAGAGTTCTCCCAGCTGCATCTTAAGGGTTTGTGGCAGAGGCTTCTAGGTATCACCTGATAGCAATTCTCCCTTTTTCCTTAGTCACAGAACTCTTCTTGTATTCAAGGTGTTGAAAGACCTTGATCCAATGAAAGGCCACTTTTCCCAGCCTCCTTTGCAGGTAGCTGTGGCCATGTAACCTAACAAAGTTCAGGACAATACAATGTAAACAGAAATGGTGTGTGGGATTTCTGCTTAAAGGTCACTGACTCATTTGGGAGGGATCCCCTTTCATCTTTCCCCCCTTGTTCCTTCCTGCTGCCTAGGATGTGGGATGTGAGAATGAGAGCTTGGGTCATCTTGGATTATGAGGCAACCCTGAGGATGGCAACCAGTCTTAACCAGTCCTAAGGCTGGCAAAACCAAAAGACAGAGCTCAGGCTTCTGATGGCTTTGTGGTACTACCCCAACCAGCTCTGAACAGACCACCTTCAGACTTCTACAGAAAAGATAAATCTGGTATGTTTTGCCACTAATGCTATTTTAAGTTTTACCTTTTATATGCAGTTGAAACTAGTCCTAACTGATACACATTATGAATTTCCTTCTACTGCAAGGGTTTTCAAATTTGAGCTTGTATCAGAATCACCTGGAAGACTTTGTAAAACACAGGCTGCTGGGCCACATATCCAGAGGTTCTGAGCCAGTAAGTCTGGGGTGGTGGATGAGAATTTGCATTTATAACAACCTGCCATGTGATACAAATGTTGCGAGTCTCCAGACTACACTGGGAGAACTGCCGTTCTATCAGGATCATCTTCAATTTTAAGGCAGGTTCCTGCTCTAATCATTGAGGATCAGCATAGGTCAGCTGATTTCACATCCCTCAGTTGACCTCAATAAACTTAACACAAGTTCTTGAGTCTATTGGCTCAGAGCCAAGTCCCTTTTAGATGACGTAGTGCAGGAACAGTGCCATGTCTGGGTTGTCCATGACTGCTTCATGCCACCCCCCAGCCCCCATTACTAATTCCTCTCTCAACCTCTTAACTAAAATATGCAAACAACTTCCAAAGAAGCCACTTACTTTCCACAGGGAATTGCTTCACCTTTGTCAGTTCAGGCTAAGTTCAGGATGGAGTAGACAGCATTCCAACCTCCTCATTCGTGCTGGGCAAAAGACCCATTTCTTCTCTCTCCTGGGAAGCAAATCCTACATAGATGGAAAGGACAAATATGTTTATTCTAATATGCTAAAATGCTGGCTGGAAAT
Source organism: Hipposideros armiger (assembly GCF_001890085.2). Lineage (NCBI taxonomy): Eukaryota > Metazoa > Chordata > Mammalia > Chiroptera > Hipposideridae > Hipposideros > Hipposideros armiger. Next base: position 28,581 of record NW_017732118.1, read on the forward strand.
TGGGACTTCAGTGGTGATTTCTACCCCATGTGGGAGCTGAACTACCCTTTGGTACTGGTGTTTGCTAGGAGTGGCTCCTTCTTTGCAGCTTTTTGCTGGATGAAGTCCAGCCATTGCCTATTGCCCTCCTTTTTATATTATCCCTCCCCAAGTCCCAAGGAAACCCTGTATCTGTTAACATTCCCCAATCTTTCCCCCTAATTCCATTACACAGTGTACTTTGGAGTCAGACGTACCTACCTGATTTTGAAGCCAAACTTGACATGAGTGTACTGAATTTTTCTTAAGACAATTACTAGGTTGTATGTTTTTTTTCTTGCGCTGGCTATGTGTCATGTTATCATCAGGGCTTTAACATCCTACAGAATATTGAGTGGGAATAAATTGTTTAAAAGGAATTTCATGTTGAAATTATCCTCTGATCACAATAGACCCTTCTTCCCATTACAGAGTTATCTCATTTCCTGTCCACTTTTAAGTTCTAGGCAGTAACGATAGGTGACTTTTGTAGCACCCTTCTCGAAGCGTGAAGAGTTAAAAGTGGGTGGTAGTATCAAACAGTGTTAAAAAGTCACCCAGAGATGTAGCCACAGAAAGGACAGCTTAAAAGAGCAACAGAGCAATTCAGCCCTTAAGCAGAGGCCTTATTTATATGCCACATTTCAGCTGGGAAGAGATTTTTATGACCAAATCTTAGAGCCTTAAAAATGAAGTCTATAATATAAACATCCTAGCAGCATTAACTGTAACCGCACGAGGCGCGCTTGGCACATGCCCCCATTTATTATTTTAGTTTTCTTCTGCATGAAAGACATTTCAATGGTCAGTGTAACACTTCCATTTATGTGATTCTCATCTCTGAACTTCTAGATGTGATGCAGAACTATGTCTAAAATTGAATTATAAACCTCAATGTATATTTTAACCCACAGAATAGATTCAGACTCTGGGTTCTGGAATGGACTTTCGTCACGTTTTTCCCTCTGATAAAATAGAGTTATGGATTTAGGATGGGCAAACAAAGGTTTGTCTCCTTTGCTCTGGCTGTTCCTTCCAGCAAGAAGTACATGACTGGGAACTGCTATCATTTTCCTTCTGGAGCTATCAGCTCGGTTAGTTTGGCTAAATTAAAATAAGGCCATGGGTAGAGAAAGTAACAAAAGCTTTATCAATTATTTGCTTTCTATAAATCCTGCCTCTGAACTTCATATACGCTGTTCCCCTCTGTTTGGCGTGCTCTTCCGTTTTTCTCTCTACATCAAACATCGCCCCCACCCTTTCTAGTTAATTTTTATTCATCCTTCAGAACTTAGCTCAAAACTTAATTCCTAAAGGAAGCCCTAGATTAAATCAGGTCTGCTGTTATACTCTCTCTTGGCATCCAGGATTTCTCTCACAGCATTTATCACAGATGTCATTAAATAATTAATTTAATATTTAATTTTCATATTATGTCTTCTCTACTACACTGTAAAGCCTTCAGGCATAGAGAGCTGTCTGACTTATCCAGATCCATATCCCCAGTACTCAGCACAGTGCCTGGCCTATAGTAGGTATTCAACAAATATCCGTTGAAGAAAGAATGAATGAAGGCAAAAGTGGAAGCAGAGAAATGGTGATAATCATAATATGTACATTTATTGAGCACTTACTATACATAATGCTAGGCATTGCGTTAAATGCTTTGAGTATGTTGTGCCATTCAATTCTTACTACCACCTTAAGATAAGTACTATCCTTATCCCCATGTAACAGCTAAGAAACCAGAGGCTTTCGAGAGTTTAGAGTTTACATAGCTGGTGACACTGTTGAGTCACATAAGTTTTTCTTATATTCCTTTTCACTCCCTTCTCCCTACTCTATCCATTTTATCTCTTCCTTCACCCTTTTTCTGTAGAGAAAATTCCTGATGTCCATGATGGAGAGAAGTCACTTGGCTCTGGACATTCTTAGAGGACATTGCTCCCTAGGAAGAGGCTGCTTCTAGAGCACGTATTTGATGGGGGGCCATGGGCAGATCAAGTTGCCTGATTTAGGGTTTCAATAGATCTCTGTGGCAGCCTGTATGTGTTTGGATGGTACTCCGAGTCACGTTCAAAAGCACTGTTCTGCTCATTCTCATATATATGATAATATCACGCTTTAGTTATAGGGTCATTTTTTTATGCAAGCGTCTAAAAGTTCTTTTTCAATATATCAATTTCAAAAACCATGATATAGTTTTATTATTATTTTTTTAAAGATTTTTATTGGGGAATTGGGGGATGGGAATGGCACTGGGGAATTAGGGGAAGGGGAACAGACAAGTTGCTGTCCCTTTGTTCTTCAGTCTAGTTGTGGACGTTGCTTCACTGGCCCAAGTTGGCACCATATTGCGCTCTTCCCAGGCAAGGCAGATCAGTCGCTCAGTCTCCAGCTTCTGGACGGCTGCTCACAGCGGCTGCTGGCCGCTCACACTGGCTGCTGGCTACACACGGTAGCCCATGGCAACCCACTGCCACAGGGGCTGCAGCCTACGCCATCGCTGGCGACTCACGGCAGCCCAGCTCCAGGTTGAGCTGTTGTTCAGCATCTTAGCTGTAGAGGGCAGTGTCACTGGCCCTCATATGTGGGATCTGAACTGGGGCCCTCTGGCATCCCAAGCCAGCTCTCAACCAACGTGCCACTTGTCCAGCCCAAACATGATATAGTTTTAAATACCCACTCATTGCTATTAAGGACCAAATATCTGAGCAGCAAACTGCCAATATTTAATTTTTTTTTCTCAAATCTGACTCATGGTCCTCCCCCTGCTGATGCCAGCTAGTGCTATCATCATGACTATTACGGTTTAGCAGTTTTAAAAGACATGTTACATACCAAGAAGGCTGCAGTAGCTTTCTCAGTGGCATTTGGAAGCACATTAAAAATATGCAACTTGACTTTTCAGCCTCTTCACACCCTCACCATTTCCCTTTTGGAGAACTCAGAGGGAGGCAGAGTGGGAAGAAAATCAGCCCAAAGAAAGGAAAATAGAATTTTACCCCTGGAGAAAACAATGTGCAAAAACAAATATTGTTTTTGTTTTTTTAAAAAATTTTATCAGGGACTAGTGTGTTTTTCCAGGACCCATCAGCTCCAACTCAAGTAGTTGTTTCAATCTAGTTGTGGAGGGCGTGACTCAGTGGCTCATGTGGGGATTGAACCAGCAACCTTGGTGTTACAAGCACTGCACTCTAACCAACTGAGCTAACCAGTGGCCCAACAAATATTGTTTTTTGGGGTTTTTTAAAATATTTTTTTTGGGAATTGGAAAAGGTGAACAGTGTTGGGGAATCGGGGAAGGGGAACAGACAAGTTGTTGTCCTTCAATCTTAGTTGTGGAGGGCACAGCTAGCTCAGCTCCAGGTCCAGTCGCCATCCAGCCGCCCGTCAGTAGCTTGTGGTCACTCAGCTCAAGGTACCATGTTCAATCTTAGTTGTAGGTGGGCGTAGCCCACCATCCCATGCTCGAGTCAAACCGTGAACCTTGTTGTCAGGAGCATGTGCTCTAACCACTGAGCCATCCAGCCGCCGGTAAGCAGCTCAGCAGCAGCTCAGCTCTGGCACAGCTCACTGGCCCATGTGGGAATTAAACCAGCGACCCTGTTGCTCAGAACTCGTGCTCTTAACCAACTGAGCCACTCGGCCAGCCCAACAAATATTGTTCTTGTTTTAAAGATTTTATTGGGGAATCGGGGAAGGGGAACAGACAAATTGCTGTCCTTTTGTTTTTCAGTCTAGTTGTGGAGGACATCGCTTCACTGGCCCATGTTGGTATTGTGATCATTGCGCTCTTCCCGGCTGAGGCAGATTGGTCGCCGGCCATTGGACAGCTGCTCATGGTAGCTTTAGGGCAGCCCACTGCAGCAGGGGCTGCAGCCTATGCCATTGCCAGTGACTCACAGCAGCCCAGCTCCAGGTCGAGCTGTTGTTCACCATCTTAGCTGTAGTGGGCATAGTGTCACTGGCCCATGTGGGATCTGAACCGGCAGCCCTGCTGCTGAGAGCTCACGCTCCCAAGCCAACTCTTAACCAATGAGCCACTCAGCCGGCCCGAGTCCCCATGTTTAAGGCAACATAGTTGCCACTTTTTCTTAGCCACTTTGGCCATACACATCTATGGCCTAATTCACATGTAAATAACAGGTTTCTATGGGATATACACGAGAACACTTTGTAGAAACTGAATACATTGTACGTGCTTATAGCCTCTCAGACCATCCATGAATTTTATATGCCTAAAACTGCCATTTAAGACAGTTGCTTCTCTGATCATTTGCATTTCCTTTACAAAGTATTTAAAAATTTACTTAATTTATATTTATTGGCAGTTGCAACACACATAATAATAATGAATTAGGAAGTTTAAGATTGTTTTAACAATTGGACCAAATGTACAGGCTTTGTTAGAATAGGACAGGAAGTGAGAAACATTTAAAATCTAATAATTGTATTTTGTAATTATTTCTGAATCAGAAATTCAGTTAAGCTCAACTGTCTATAATGCTTCAAAGAAGCATGGAGGAGAAATTTACATTAATTACATTGGGCCACGCCTGTATATATTTAACCATGATAGCAGCAACAGTAAAGCCCTAATGACACATGGAAATTCTCTAAATTAACATTGTGTTTTAATGGGACAACTTATATGAATACCTTATGTCCCTCTTTCTTGTAACGTCTCAGTCCTATTTGTTAGCCAACTGCCTTTTCTCCATTTTTGTTCCCCATGCACTATGAGTAATCCTTTCAGTTGTTCATACCATCTCTCTTCACACAATATATTTACTAAATTATCATGGCCCACTTAGAAGCATCGCTTTGAGAGCCTAAACAAATTAAGTCCATTCAATCTCTTTGTGTAAATGACATTTTCAAAGACAAGTTGAAAAAAAATCAATCCAGTCAGTATAAGACCCAATAAAAATGTCATGAAAACTGGGTGTAAAGTCAAACTGAGCAAGTTTGTACATTTTTATTATTATTATCTTTCCCAATGGGAAAGGAAAAATAGAAAAATATAAGAACCTTCATTTTTTGAGACCAGTCTGAGAAACTGTAATTACATTAGCAATATCCAACAGTGTTATCAACACTAAGCAATTCCTCTCATCTCAACACAGCAGCCGACTCAGAAAATCACACCTTGTAGCTCATGGGATTTGTGACACTTAGTAATGCATGTGTAATTGGGTAAAAATAGTCATTACCACAGACTTTATTTTTATTTGCTTCTATACATCTGTAAAGGCAAAAAGTACTCATGGAACTCTACCTGCTTCTTCAAGAAGGCTATGGCTGGGTCCCCCTGGAAGGAGTGTGTAGTGTGACTGTTTTCAATCCGAGTCACCCACATGCTACTGTATTCCTGACAGGGAAGAGCTGTGTGAGCAGAGCCCCTGGAAACTCTTCTCCCCCCTTACAAAGCAGCTGGAGCTACTAGTAGATCCCAGTCACCTCTTGACCAGATCTCCTTGCCTCCACGTGTGTCTGCTTTTTCTCCTGGATGCTGTTTCCAGACCATATTCCTAAAATCGAAATCACACAATGTCCCTCCTCTGATCCAACACCTACCGTGGTTTTTACTGCTGATTCTTCAAAGTCTAAACTCCCTAGCATCCATCCAGAGAATACATTCATTGGGAAATCCAGTGTCATCCTCTTGGCCGTGCTTATGTTCCTCTTCACAGCTTGAAACTTCTTGTTTCGTCTTGCTTGGTACCAGTGCTCTACCTTTGTTGGTGCTGTGTTCCCTCCCTAAACAGCCTTTTCTTCTGTCCTCTGCCTATTCAGATCCTTGGCTTTTTTCCAGTTCCCACCTACCTTCCACACCATCCATAAGGCCTTCTCTCTTTATGCTCCTATCATTCAGATGGAGGCCTTTTCTGCAAGAAAGGAGCCAGAATATACAAATGCAGAAGAGGGTTGGGGGTTGGAAAGTTTACTCCTCATCTTTAATTCCATGTAGTCCAAATATATGAGGTCTGACAATTAAGTCCGCGAACTTGTTGCAACACTGTTGCTAACCTTTTTTTGATATCAGAGGGATTATTCATTATGAATTTGTACCAACTGGACAAACAGTTAAACAACTTGACTATTTGGAAGTGCTGAAAAGGCTGCATGAAAAAGTTAGACCACCTGAACTTTTGCCAACAATTCATGGCCCTTGCGTCATGACAATGCACCAGCTCACACGGTACTGTCTGTGAGGGAGTTTTTAGCCAGTCAACAAATAACTGTATTGGAACACCCTCCCTACTCACCTGATCTGGCCCCCAATGACTTCTTTCTTTACCCAAAGATAGAGGAAATATTGAAAGGAAGACATTTTGATGACATTCAGGACATCAAGAGTAATAAAATGACAGCTCTGATGGCCATTCCAGGAAAAGAGTTCCAAAATTGCTTTAAAGACTAGGTGCTGGCATCGGTATATAGCTTCCCAAGGGGAGTACTTTGAAGGTGACTGTAGTGATATTCAGCAATAAGGTGTGTAGCACTTTTTCTAGGATGAGTTCGTGAACTTAATTGTCAGACCTTGTATAATTGCCACATTTCATTCCATTTCCAGATTCACCTAGATGCCTCCTGTCATCTTGAACTTGAGGAGTCCCTACTTTCTCCCAAAGTCCCTATTTCTCCTCTTGTATTTCCTCTCTCTGACAGTGATGTCACCCTATATCCAGATGCCCAAAGCTTGGAATCCAAGCATTATCATTCAAAATCCATTTCTTGGCGGTGACTGGTTAGCTCAGTTGGTTAGAGCATCATGCTGATAACACCAAGGTTGCCAGTTTGATCCCTGCATGGGCCACTGTGAGCTGCGCCCTCCTTAAAAGAGTCAACTATGCCATTGTAGCATGAAAGCAATGTGTAACCAATGACCAAGGGTATTCGCCAATTACAAAAAAAATCATTTTCTTTCCTTTTCGGCCCATCTGGTCAACAAGAACTTTGTTTCTGGTTTTCAGTCTCTCTCAACATCACTCCCTTCTCTCTTCTTTGCTGCTTCTGTCTCAGTTGAGGCTTCACCATTTCTCTCCAGCAGTCCTCTAGGAGATCTCAGGCCTCCAGGCTCATCCATGCTCAGATGCTTAATTCATCTTTCACATTTGTCTTTGTTCTGAAGGGAAAATCAGATTACTCAATGAAAAACTTCAGCAGTGAGATCCCATTGCTTTCCACATACGATTGATTACACTTTGTCATTGGTTTTCTCTGATCTTTCTGCTTTTTTCCAGCATCTTTTCTCTCCACTTACTCTTTACCCTATCCTCTCCCAATTTGACCCTAAACATAGGAAGGTCTGCTGTCACCCACACCACTCTCTCTACCTTTAGTGTTTTCCCATTTCTTCTTAACATCTCTTATTCAGTCTTCAAAATTCCTTTCAAGTATCATCACACCTGGAAGTTTCCAGAACAGCCACCACTTCCAAGTCAAGACAACATTCCATTTCTGTGTGTACTTAATTCTATTATAGCACTTCCATATTAGAATGTTGGTCTCCCCAACTAAAGTATGAATGTCTTGAGGTTAGAACACCTAGCATCGAGCACAGTGCTTGACCAAAATTAGGTCCTCATAAATGATTATTGAATGAATGAATAAATAACATGTAATCCTAAATTTCACTGTGTGGATTTTTTTTAAAGAATAATTTCTTGGTTTACATACCTGAGTACATATTTCTAAGATTATGTGGACCTCAATAGTTAAGGACTTTGTGTGTCTAGAATTGTGCAGGAATAACCACACACACATGAGGGAATATGCTAAATACACTACAGATTGTGACTGAGAGTAACAGGTCAAATTTGGAGATAGACCAAGAAGCTACATTTATGCCTCTATTCTTTCTTCCTGCTCAGCCTTTAATGGATACATCTTTGGCTTATGGAGCAGTAGTGTAATAATTTCTCAGGGCGTCACTTTCAGGACGTCAACAGAGCCCATCATCAGCTGTGGTAGACCAGAGCTCTAATTTGGCTGTTTTTGCTGAACTCTTTTGTAAGAAAGGTTGACTAAGACGTCAACCTTGTCTGTTTCACAAGATATACAGAACTCTCTCTCTAAACTGCTTCCTTAAGTTTCATGACCCTCTGTTTTAATGCCTGGGAGCTATAGATGAGATATAAATAACCACTGAGGAAATGGTGTGATAGAAATATAATAGCAGATCAATAATACACCAAGCCAGAATTCTACTCTTGATGAAACTATTAAAAAATCAGAAAAATTTATTGGCACAGTGGTTTCAATTTCCTCAACATACACAGAATTTAGCATGAAAAAGAAAATAATATCTAATTCAGTCAGAGGAGTAAATGCAAGAACCCAAATGCATAAGAAAAGCTCATCATATTGTCAAACTAGCCTGGTTTCATGTATTCTTTTGGACATCCAGTAGACCTGGGGCTTGATCATGTTTTATGATAATTCAAAACATGACATTTCCCATACATTTGCCATATTCCCATTATATCATTTTGCATCATATGGTTCCTCTATCACAGCTAAATTGCTCCACATCTTGTTCCTGAAAACACCTCACATTTGGGCTCATGCCTAGAATTTCCCTATCCTTCATGTCACTCTTTTCTAAGATATGCCCTTCCTTTAATTGTCATTTTAGATCAACCAGTCCCATTTGAGTCCCCAGATGACCACAGCCATATGAGTGATACCACGTGAGTCCAGCAAAAGAACTACCCAACTGATCCTGACTCAAATTGCTGATCATGAACAAAATCATGAGCAATAAAATAATTATTGTTTTAAGCCACTATGTATTGGGATAGCTTGCTATGTAGCAAAGGTTCAGAAATACAGAGAAGAATGTATGACCAATGGACAGGAAGAGTAGGAGAGAAAGTAGAATAGGGAAAGATTGTATGATTGTTGGCAGTACTAAGGGCCTGCTTAAAAGTCATACTCATTAGGCTTAAATGCAGTCAGTATGATTGGGGTTTTCTCTAGCCACATTCAGTTGCATGGGTACAGATATAGTGTAGGGGATAAATGGATTCAATCAGGTTAGGGTTTTTTCCCAAGCAAGTATACCAAAGCAAGAGGGTCAGGTCAGGTGGAAATGTATACAAAAAAATGATTATGATCATTTACCATTGGATTTAACCTGAGAAGATAGAGGAGATCAAAGAGTTGAGATGCAGTGAAAATATTGTTGGACCAATTGACTGGATTTCCCAGAGGAGTTCAAAGATTTTTGGCATCCAGACACTAGAGAGAATGAACTAGAAAAAGAGGAGGTTGTGGTCAGAGAACCTGATACCTAAATTAGAGATTATGGAAAGAGAAAGGTTATCACAGATGACCAGATTTATGATATGACTATAGCAAATGACTGGCTGGATAGATTGGAGGATAAGATCATGGGAGGACAAGAAACAAAGAAGTAACAGACCAGGTTGTGGAAGGATCATCTATGTAGATATTGAAATCGCCAGGAAGAGGATAAGGCTAATATTGGAGAAGATTGACATCATCCAGAGGCTTTGGTAATCAAGAAATGTGGGGTGGGGGCCCCTAGACAACTATAACAAGAACGGATAGCGGAGGGGCATAATATGATGCCATTAAATTCTAAACTGAAGGGTTTAAGGAATGAGGGACAGGAGGAAGAATGATCTGGAAGGATCAACAAGGAAAGAGGACACCTGCCTTATCTTCAGGCCCAGTGGTACTGTGTGTGTGGGAAAAAATGATTATGACTTGAGAGGACTGCAGGGGAAGTAGTGTCCTTAGGGGAATTCCAGATTGCAGTTAGAGCAGGAAGGTAAAGGGAATGTTCAAGAAAGAGAATGGGAGGCCGGCCGAGTGGCTCAGTTGGTTAAGAGCTCGCTTCAAGAGTGCAGGCTCTGAGCAACAGCGGTTCGATGCCCAGCCCGAGCTAAGCTGCCGCTGGGCTGCCAACAGGTAGCAGGATGGCTCAGCTAAAAAAAAAAGAAAGAGGATGGGAACATAGGAGATGGTGCCAATAATGGTCCATGAGTTCCAAACAACACAGGGGAAGGAATTCAAAAGTTGGGGAAGAGTGAGAGACGGGGACAGAAAAGGGGAAGTGCACAGCCTTATGTGGATTAGAGTGTGAACGATGAGGTGTGTCCCAGCAAACCGGGGCAGGGGAGTGGTTCTTGTGGTGACAAACATCAGCAGACATAAAAGGCAATTTGAGATTCAACCATGTAGATTCGAGGCAGACTGTGATGGTGAGGCTGTCACTTTTGGAGCTTGGGGAATTTCCAGGTTATCCTTCTTCACATCTACCTCTGGAGGTCTAGGGAGGGTCATTGTGTTTTGTGAATTGAACAGTCAAATGGGTAAATGCCAAACTAGATAACCTCACCATTGTTCCTTGATGCTGTCTGGACACACATGCATTCCGTGGGAATGACTGGCTGGTTAAGGCACACTGGCATCCTTTCAATTTCAGGGGTTGCTGATAAACTTCCTTCTTCCAGATGACCAACAAGGTGAAGGTTTTCTTAAGAGAGGCAGAAAGTCCCAGAACTGAGCCTGATGTTCTTTCTCTGAGAGGAAGGGTGCAACCTTGCGTCTCTTTGATGTTGCTCTAAAACACCACCAGGGGCTTTGATGTTCTTCTAGCACTTCTGACATGCCGACATCTGGACCTGTACTCTTCTGAAGCAGCAAATTACAACAATAGGCGAACTCGGGTGTAAAAAGGAAAAGGACAGCAAGACCTTGTACAGAACTTTTTGATGCCACTCGCCTGATAAGAGAGAACGCTCTCTCGGCCTCTTCAAACACAGGATCATTTGTTTCATTTTCATATTCATCCCAGACGTCTGTCACTGGGCACCCTCATCATCCCAGGATTCCTCTAAGAAGGGATTCACAACCCACTGCTGAAACCCGGATTCCAAGCTACTGTTTCCCCCAAATGGCCTTTTACTTAAACATAAAAACTCCGTGCTTGGCCTTCAGCTGTCCTCCATGCTTCACCTTTTATCGTCTCACCTGGAGTCACTGTTTCTCCCCTTCATGCCAGGTGAACTCTCTCTCTTGCCTTCATCCTCAGTTCCCCCAGGCCCTGATCGGGAAGTCTATCTCATGTCGTTTTCCCCTCCACATAGGTCAGCTCTGTCCCCTCTCTTAAGGTTCAGTTGAAAGCGAACCAGCTCCCAGAGAATAATCAGATCATAGCCTTTTGATCAATAGGATACTCTTTCCCTCACTTCTTGACCCTGTCTTCTGTCCACATTCACATACTTGAAGAATCAGTGGAGAAAAAGAGCAAACCTTTTTTTTTTGTATTAAAGTTGCTTTGTTTAATGTGGACCTATCCTATTTTATATGTGAAATCCTCCTGGACAGAGCATACATTTCTGCCAACCTTAATGCCTTTATGAGCTAGGCCAGGGGTCGGCAAACTTTTGAGACGGAAGAGCCACCAGGGGTCAGCAAACTGCAACTCGCAAGCCACATACGGCTCTTTGGGTACATACATGTGGCTCTGAAGTAAAATTGAAAATGAAAATAAAACGGTCATAGTTTCATTTATAAAACTTTTAAAGGATATTATTCACATAATGGCAATTATGTAAAAATATATTTATGGCTTTTGAATAATTTTTAAACTGTTGTGAAGGACAGGATTGGCTCTTCCAGGGGTCGGCAAACTGTTGAGACAGAACGTACCCAAAGAGCTGCATGTGGCTTGTGAGCCACAGTTTGCCAACCCCTGAGCTAGACAATAATAATTACGATTATCATTGGATTCTTCATCTTTCTGTCCCCTTCAGGTCTCTATTTCTCTCCCTAACATCTTAGAAAAGCTGGGCATTTTCCTTTTCTCCCCAACTTTTTTCCCCAAAGGCCACTGTCCCTTTGCTGCCGTGAACAGATCAGATAGGTGAATTGGGTTTTCCTGACTCGCTCAGGGGAAGGCCACTGCCTCCTCTCCTTCTACAAACCCCCTTTTTGTAACATCTTTATTTTCAGTAAGATGTAGATTGCCAGATAACAGTAAAATTCTAGTGTGGCTGTCCCTGCACTATCAGAGGCTCCCTGGAATCCAGTTAGTGTAGTGCCTTATGAGCCTTCAACCCAAGGCCCTTGGGTCTGCTGCTAACTGTGTCGGCAGGATTTCTGCCCAGTCCTGGCATCACTGAGTTCCCCTATGTAAGCAACTCTTCAGCACTGAAGGACTGCAGCCATCTTGCATCATCCTTAACCGAAGAAGCTTTGCAAAGGACTCTCCAGCGTGGGGACAGATCCCAAACACTTCAGGCCTCCAGGCTGCTTTCTTACCTTTTCCATAGGTTCTTCTTTTCCCCCTCCAGCCTTCTTTTTCACCTTTTCCAGTAGGTCCCTCTTGGGAGCCCTCCAGATAAAGAAGTGGAAGTTCTCTCTGGTGAGAGAAAATTCTATTAGTGAAGAAAAGATTCTTCCAGAAAAAACTGTGAGAGAAGGTAGTTCAGCTGTCTGGTTGTGAAGTCCACAGCATGTCTTCATCAGAGGGACATCTGGTTATTCCCCTTTCTGAGAACTACGATGGCTTTTGGCTCTTCATTGGTCCCTGGATTTATTAGCCCTGAGCCAATTTTTGATCTGCTCTCCTAATGGGCAAGACTGAACTTGCCTGAGAAAACTTAATTTAATTTTTAAATGAAAGCATAGTTGACATACAACATTATATTAGTTTCAGGTGTACAGCATAGTGATTCAATATTTATATTCCTTACCATATAATCACCACAATAAGTCTAGTAAGAAAATTTAATTTTAATGACTGCTTAATATTGCATTTTCAGGACTACACTTAACCAGTGCCATGCTGCCTCCTCTTTTTGTTCTCATAAATAGCTATTCAATGAACTTCCAAAGGCTTCTTGAAACTCCCTATATCCAAATCTATACTCCATGTATCCATATCTTCACTTTCCATTTACTCTTAGCTGATGAAATCAACCTCCTGTCCCCACCTTTTTTTCTTCCACAGCCTCCTGGACCTAGTTCATTACAGGTGTCAGACCAAATACAAAGGTAGGGCAACTAGTCCGGGATGCCCCTTTTTAGGAAGACTACATTTTTCTCCTTTCCAGATCACTGAAGAGAATGATTGCCTCAAGGCACTGGGGGTTAAGGCATCAAGGTCCTTGAAGAAAATGGGCCATGGCTCCCTTTATTGTGAGCTGGATATGCTCCTGAGAGGGTTTCCAGATGATTATCAAGGTGGGCCACAAAGGTTCCAGTCAACACAGCCACGACAGGAACCAACCCAACAATACCTGGCAAAAGATGCATGACACCTGTCTGGGCCAGTTCATCTCTGAAGAACAGATTAGAAGATACAGTAATACCTTGGTTTGCGAGCATAATTCATTCGGAAATAAGCTACTTGTATTGCTTGTTTACCATGTTAAAACGTATTAGAAATGTTTGCTCATCTTGCGGAACACTCGCAAACCACACTACTCGCAATTCAAGGTTTTACTGTACTTGTATAGGGAAATGTTGGTTTGCTGTTTATTTAAGACTATTTGTGCAATAGAGGAGAAAAATAAGAAGGATAGATGAAACTAAGTATAGGTAATTCTTGTGAGACATATTAGATATGGATAAAGTAGCCAGAATATACATGTTCTGAATAGAGAGGAATGCAAGGACCAAGTAGACACCAAGTGTTCATGACACTTGCAGCATCCTTAGATCAGCCACCCACTGGTGACACCAATTTTGGTTCTACTCGTATATGTGTATCAAATCATCACGTTGAACACCTTAAACTTACACTATGTATTATGTCAATTATATCTTAATAAAGCTGGAGTAAATAAATAAATAAACAAATTTCAACTCTTTTAAATCACTTTCGTACTCAGAATCATTGGTGTCTCTTAATATCCTCTCTGCGCCATCAAGAGTGTTGGTGATGCAGCATTTTATTTTATTTATTTATTTAAGTGGGGAATAGTGTGTTTTTCGGCATTTTAAAGGAGGACTCTTCTAATGTCCCTAGGATTTTTTTCCTAGTCAACGATACTACTCTGTTGAGTCTTGAGGTGCATGCTCAGGCAATGACAGCTATGGCCAAAAGTGATTGTAAGATTCATTCCAATTTCAAAACTGTTAAAATGTGGGGGAGGGGGAGCAATGTGCCTCTTGAAGCCAGTGAAATGAGAGGGAAGGCGCGTTTACAGCAGCCTGAACTGTTTTCCTCCATACTTGTTTTACACTTGGGAGAGAAATCTCGTTTTAAAGTCACTGCTTTTCTGGTCTTTGTTACTGATAGCCAAACCCAATCCAAACTGATACATAATTCTTAAAAATACGTTAAGTCAGTATTACTTTGCTTTGTCACTGTAACTTACTCCCCTCTTACACCCTCCTTGACTAATGAATCAAGGCATAAATTTCCTTCCTTTATCTTTTAGATGTCCTAATACTTTGCTAATTACCCTCATTTTCCCCTTTGCTTTAGCTTTCCTGAAGCAAATTCTCCATCAGTTCGCTCTGAAGCTGAACTCAGGACTGCAAAACAATGATTTGTAAGCAATATTTTCGTTATTTTAAAATCTGAAGCATAGTATCACTTCTGAGATTAGCGATAATGCCTTCCTCTACCGAATACTTGATTAGATATGTCTTCAGCTTGTGAAAAGAAACTAGAATTGCTGGCTAATGAAAAAAGAAAAATAAAGGAGAATTTAAAAATTAGAAATGTAGAACAAATTTCAAGGGTAGGGAAGAGTCAGGAGAAATTAATGCGTGCTCTGTACTGCTTGATACACATTTCTAAGGGAAATAATTCTTTTCCTTTTTCTAGAAAATGAAGTACAAGTTGTCAGTGACAACCATCTATTAAGAAATTTCCTTTTGTGATAGTGAGGATTTTTCCCCCCAGAGGTAAATTATTCAACGCAGTTAATTTGAATCCGTGTTTGAGCCTGAGATGAAGTTATCAATTTTATCATTTTCCCTCAGTCTGTCCTGATATTATCATTGCCCGAGACTCTGGTACCCATAGCAACAGCCACTATTTCAGACATCACTTCTCCAAGCAACAGAGCACGGCCAATGACTGATGATCATCCAGCTGCTGTCTCAGGAGGGTATTTTCCAGGATTGGAAGACCAGGTCACAACTGACTCCCAGGTATTGAAAGGTTATCAATGAGTTGGGGAGGCTGTGAGTATGTGGGAAGGTGACACACCCACGAGAAGTTTGCTCAGCCCTTTTGAAAAATTTATGGCAGGGAGGGGGTGAGGTGGGGGCAACAGAGGAGACTTACAGGGACGGACACAAGTCAAGGCATTGGAAAGTGCAACGGGGCCAACTTCTTTCTACCACTGCCCCACATATTCAAAGGCTGTTTGTGGACTCCCAAACTGAACTGAAAGGAGGGGATATAGAACATTCACTTTTGTCTGGCAGAAGAACAAGAAGGAGAAAAACAATTGAGCTGCTGCTGCATCTTGACTTCCCTGGCAGGAATGCTTAAAGGAAAGCTGTGAAATGTGATATTACAAGTAGTGGCTTGTGATAGGTGCTGGAGTGTAATCACAATTCTCTTTGAGTCTTACAGGTGAGGAAATCCTTTTTTTCCAGGTAAAAGAAGAGGATGTAGGTCTAAGTAGACTTCTCTGCATTATTCCAGGGAGTCCCTCTAAATCACAGGAAAGGGAAAGATGGGCTAAAGACAGGGCCCAGATGCCAAGACAGAACCCGACTGGGGTCAGCTGTAGATCTCAGTGAAGAGACACAACAGGCAATGATTCAGTATATAGATTACAGTACCCTGTGAATGGCATAAATACCGGGTTTCTCTGTCCAGGTGAGCTGGATTTGCAGGCAGAATGTGTATTTTGCCACCATGCCTTTTACCTATTGTGCCTGAAGAGAAGTCACTGACAGTGAAGCCATGTGGGTGGATGGTGAACTCTCTGGGGATTTCCAGTCCCCAGGTCTCACAGGTAGTCAGTGCCAACACAGGTAATAGCATTGCTGCCTGTGTGGGAGATTCTGAACAGAGGAATTCAGGTGTGCAGGTGTGGACTGCCTTCCTGTGAGGTGCCCTGCTACCTTGTACATTCTGTTGCTAATTCTGAAGGCTTCGTTTATATGAGAAGCATTTTGGCTGAGGTTTAGAGGCCATCCCCACCCTAGGTTGGAAGGCACACCTGTAATTAGGGGAGAGGCTACAGTGATCAGGGCTGTCTTTAAGAGTGTTGGGGATTTCCCTCCCTTCCGGGGCTGGCTATCTGGCTGGATTCCCAGTCTATCTACCCACCTAATCTTGCTTAGCCCATTGATATACCTGTGGGGTAACAGAAAAAAAAAAAGGAACATGGCGTCAGATCTACATTCATGTCCGCATTCCGTAACTTCTTACCTGCGTGGCCTCCCTTGTTCTCACTGGTAAAGACATGGTCATAACTACTGCCTCACTTCTTGAGATTCTTATAAAAATAAAATACAATAATGTTAGTTAAAGGACGTGCACTTGCAAAGTGCCCTTGTTATTATTTTAGTTTATCAACCCCTTGGCTACGGGGAAGCCTGCCTAAGGCTCATTTGCCATTATCACTGTTGCCCAGGGTGAGCTTGTCAAAGAGCTACTATGCCATGCTGGCTTCCAGGGCCCTCAGCTTGCTACTGAAAATTAACATACATTAACATTTGCATAACTTAATGCACTAAAACGTTTCTGATAAAGCTGAGGATCCCCTGTATTTTAATCCCTGCCCAATCCCATTCCCTACACTTCTTCCCCAGAGGCAACTGAAATCCCGATTTTCAGGCCATGTTTCTATACTTTCACTAATTCACCTGCACCCACATTCACCAGGGCTCCACCCCACCCCACCCCCACATACCACAGTGTTTAAAAGGGGAAGAACTCTTTTGTGTTTTCCAGGGTCCCACAGAGTACCTTCTCCCTCCATCCACGGAGATCCCGAGATGCATGTGGATGGGACATGGATCCGTGTAGAGGCTACTGGAGACCTGTTTTAAAACTTAAAAGGTGAGGGTTTTGTGCACACGCGCGCACACATGCACGCGCACACACATATGAATGAAGGATGGACGTTTATGCACTTAGAAACTGACAACTTTATTGGGAACAAAATGGTAAACGTGGCAGGAAAAAACAGAAGCGAACGTTTTGCAAGGGCCATACTGCCCTGTGCATGGTCAACACGGTGGCCAGGGCAAGTCACCGCGTGCCTATGGGGCAGGCAGTCCAGGCTCAGTTCTTTTTGTCGCTGTCGCCCAAGGTGAGCTTGTCAAATAGGTACTCTGCCAGGCCGGATTCCGGGGCTCCCATCTTGCGCAGGTTGGTGATATGGTCCGCCAGCTCTTTGATGAACTCCACCTGTTCCTGCAGGCAGTGGCTCCTCAGGAAGGCGCACAGGTGGGCGTCCCTCTTCTCAGCGGCCAGCTGGTGCAGGTCGAGCAGGCTCTGGTTCACGCGCATCTCCAGGCGCAAGGCGCCCTCCATGGCCGTGAGGCCGTTCTCCCAGCGGTTGCGGCCAGGCCCGCTGATGTCGCGCAGGCGGAGGCGGCCCCCGCGCTGGCTCTGCAGCTCTATCAGCCTGTGGGCGTGCTCCCTCTCCTTGCCGGACTGCTGCATGAAGAAGTGGGCGAAGTGCTTCAAGGCCACCTCGTGGCTGCGGAAGTAAGAGGCCATGGACTCATACACGTAGGAGGCGTGGAGCTGCAGGCTGATCTGGCTGTTGACGGCGGCCTCGCAATCGGGGTGGTAGTTCTGGCGCACGTAAGAGGCCGGCACGGTCGTCATGGCTGGAGGCGCGCGCGGGGGGCCCGGCAGGCGGCGCGAAGGCTACGACGGCGCGGAAGCGGGGGTTGTGGCGAGCTGGCAGGGGCGACGGCGGCGGCTGCGGGGCCTCCAATGCTCCCAGAATGGGCGACGAGGGCGGCCGGAGAAGAGCCCGCTCAGGCCTAGCTAGGCCCCAGGCGCCCGCTGGTTGGCGGCGGGATGTTGGCGGCAGGCCGTTGGCTGTGGAAATGGCCGTTGGAAGTCACCTTTACCCCGGAAGTGGTGTGGGAGGGCGGATCCCTTGGTGGGGGCGTGGCCTGAGGGGTCAGCCTGTCACGGACCTGTGTGTTCCTGGTTCCATCGGACCCTGGGTGGGGCGGGGAGAATGTGCCCTGAGTGCCTGGCATCTGAGTTTTTAGCTTTGCAGTAATATTTCTGTTTTGCAAGGACTTTATCTGGCCTCCAAGTTTTCCCTTCTGTAGAAGACACTTTCTA
>NW_017732118.1:47051-48059 GCF_001890085.2 Hipposideros armiger
AGCCAGGTAATTAGCATGGATCTGATTGAGAGTTGTGATGTCCATTTCACTGGTAGGCTTCTGCTCAAAATGGGACGGCAGAACATGTCAATTATTCAGTGGCTTTGTCCTTTGGGGTTACATGCTAAAGGTCAATGGCAAAGGAAATCTTAAAAGCAGCAAGAGAAATGCTGTTAGTTACTTACCGGGTAGCAGGATCCAAAACTAATGTTCAGAAATCTGTTGCTTTTTCATACACCAATAACAAACTATCTGGAAGAGAGGTTAAGAAGACATCCCACTCACAATTTCACGAAAGAATACCCAGCAATAAATTTAACCAAGGAGGTACGAGACCCATGCTCGGAAAATCGTAAGACATTGAGGAAAGAAAAGGAAGAGGATACAAATAAAGGGAAGCACATATCATGCTCACAGATAGAAAGAATTTATGTTTACAAATGTGCACACTGAGATCCGGTGAAGAGGGCAGCGTAGGTAAACGCTGTGCTTACCTCCTCTCACCACCATGTGAAAATTACAAATAAACTATGAAACAACCATCACTGAGAATCTCCTGAAATCTTGCTGAACTGAAGCGCTACAACAGGGGACATACAGAAGGAGCCACCTTGAGGCTGGTAGGAGGGGCACAGATGCAGAACGGGCTGCTGCGACACCCACGTGTGACCATTAAAAATGGAAGGGATAGATATTTCGGCTGTGGAACCATCCTCCTGAAGAGCCAGGGGTGCCAGCCCCTACCATCCCAGGGCTCCAGTGCTGCGGAGAGAAGTCCCCATGATTTCTGGTTGTGAAAACCAGCAGAGAGTGTGACTGGCGGAGACAGAGGGTGGCTGCAGTCCCATGAGATCCTTTTGCAGGGACCGCACACAGACTTACTCACTGATGGAATCACTGGCTCTGAGCTCCAGTGCTGGGGCTGCAGCTGGAGAGGTGACAGTGTCATACAGGGGCGAACTGAGTTGTCTGGCTGCAGGACTAGGGCTGGAGGAGCAGCTTTCTCCC
>NW_017732118.1:50529-51560 GCF_001890085.2 Hipposideros armiger
AGGAGACACCCAATCAGAACAGCAGAAAGAAACAAGAATCCAAAGAAATAAAATGAGGAGAGTGTAAGGGGCCTCTAGGACAACATCAAGCATAACAGCATTCGCATTATAGGGGGTACCAGAAGGAGAAGAGAGGGAGCATTGTATTGAACACCTATTTGAAGAAATAATGACACAACACTTCCCTAACCTGGTGAAGGAAATAGACATACAAGCCCAAACAGCATAGAGAGTCCCAAAGAAGATGAATGCAAAAGGCCCACACCAAGGCACATCATGTTTAAAATGCCAAAGGTTAAAGACAAAGAGAGAATCTTAAAAGCAGCAAGAAAAAAGCAGTCAGTTACCCACAAGGGAGCTCCCACAAGACAATCAATTGGTTTCTCAACAGAAACTTTCAGGCCAGAAGGGATTGACAGGAAATATTCAAAGTGATGAAAAGTAAAAATCTGCAACCAAGGTCACTCTACTCAGCAAAGCTATCATTTAGAATCGAAGGACAGATAAAGAGCTTCCCAGACAAGAAAAAGTTAAAGGAGCTCATCACCACCAAACCAGTATTACAAGGGATCTTAGAGGGATTTCTTTAAGACGAAAAAATAAAAAAATTAAAACTAAGAATCATGAAGTGGCAATAGGTACATACATACCAAGAATTACTTTCAGTGTAAATGGATTAAATGCTCCAGTAAAAAGATAGCAGGGACTGAATGGATAGGAAAAAAAGTCCCTTACATATGCTGCCTACAAGAGAGTCACTTCAGATAGAAAGACAGACACGGACTGAATCTGAAGACATGGAAAAAGATATTTCATGAAAATGGAAAACAAACAAAAAGCTGAGGTGACAATCCTTATACCAGGCAAAATAGACTTTAAAATAGAGACTATAACAAAAGACAAAGAAGGACCCAGTGGGCCGGCCAAGTTACGCGATGGTTAAGAACTGGCTTGGGACGCCAGAGGACCCTGGTTCGGATCCCACATATGAGGGCCAGTGACACTGCCCTCCACAGCTAAGATGCTGAACA
>NW_017732118.1:61748-64287 GCF_001890085.2 Hipposideros armiger
GTGATTGTTTCTTCAAATTGGCGCCTTTGCGGTATCGCCGGTTATGTTTAATATCACGAAGCTTTATTTGAATGACTTCAGCCTCCATACGAATGAGAGTTCTGATAGCCTCTCACTCAGTTCCTAATCCTTATGAACTCCAGTGATCTCCACTTTTCTCCTTCTGTTTCTAATCAGTTTCACACTTGCAGACGCCAGAGCACCGCCTCCAAAGTCTCAGTGACTCTTTCCACCTCTCCATCTTTCACTCTTTTTGAACGTGTTCCTCACTCCCTTGATTTTCTCTCCTCTCTTAATCTTTCAGCAAGTGCTGGAAACACATTCCACCTGACCTGTCTGGACCCCAATATGGACAGTTTCAAGGATCTCATTACCTATATCCTAGATTTCCTGGTCCCCTTCACCTGGCTTGCCAGTTTCCCTCAAGTACTACAGATCTGTTTTCTCTGGCAGGAAGCAAAAGGTTTAGGTGCATTCTAAGAGAAAGACTTAACTTGTATTCCATTATAAATTTATTCTTTCCTACTTCATTGGCTAACAAGGACTCTTGGGACCTGCCATTCCCATTCTTTCTATGATTTTTAGAACCAGAAAAGCAAATTTTGGAGGAATATAGCAAAAAGAGGTGCCGTTTTCTAGTACTTTAATACAGGCCCCTACAGGTGTGAAAGGGATTAAAAAGCTTTTCTCAAAATTTGAGATTCAGATTGGTAACCACAGGATAATCATCCTCTGTTACTGATTGCAGAATGTTGGATTAGAAAATCAGTGCTAATTCATTTGTTATAATTTTTATTTGTTACTAAGCATTATATTCATTGGTTAAATATGGTCACTCCACTAGCCATTTAAAATAATCCGTTTCTATTTACATTACATCTTTCTCTTTCTATTTCATATCTCCAGTGAATTTCTTCAAAAGATTCCAGCGGCTGACTTCTGCCCAATCCGAGCCAGGATTCACCTTTTTGAACCTGTGCGTTGCATTAACACAAAGCAGAAGACTATGTTCAAATTTACTGCCCTTTTTAGAATAATTCTAGAAGTCTCTTTGACTTTTCAGACCATGGGCCATATCAGTTTGTATTATTGGTACTTAATTGATTAAACCAGGCATGCAGGGTCTCTTCCCTACTGACTTCTGGCAGCATACTGTCACATTATCATTACCTTGTAAACTTCACATTTATTCATTGCCATATAGACTAATGGTTAAGTGCACAGGTCCTCAATTTCTACTGCATGTGTTTAAATTTAAGTTCAGCCATTTACTAAGCTGTTAGGGAATTCATGTCTCTCTCTCAGTTCACTGTGCTCATCTGTGAAATGGGGGTAAAAATAGCACTACCTCTGGTGTTGTGTGGAGGAAATGAGGTAATTCATGTAAATGTCTTAACCTCATGCCTATTACACAGTGAGTTATCGCTAAGTGTAAGCTGTTTTTATTACTGGATGCAAGTAGTGATACTCTAAAAGCTTTCTTATATAAAGAGTTGCCATTAAGGCTACTCTAGTTTGTTTTTTTGTTTGTTTGTTTTTAGATTACCTTTACCTATAAATTTCTTACAGATTCAAATTACAGCAGAAATAATTTTTTTTCTAGTTTTGAAAAGATTATTANGAGGGAGTTCTTTAAGATGAAAAAAAAAAAGATAAAAATTATGAATGATAAAATGTCAATTACTACATATAAATCAACAATTACTTTAAATGTAAAAGAAATAACTGAAATAGCAATACTTATACCAGACAAAATAGACTTTAAAAAAAAAAAAAAAAAAAAAAAAAAAGAAGGACCAGTAATCCCACTTTTGGGCATTCATGCAAAGAAACCTAAAATGCTACTTCGAGGGCACATGCTCATCCATATGTTTATGGCAGCATTATTTACGATAACTGAGATATGGAAGCAACCAAAGTGCCCATCGGCAGATGAATGGATAAAGAAGAGGTGCTACATATATACAATGGACTAGTACTTGGCCATAAAAAGGAATGAAATGCTACCATTTGCGACAACATGGATGGATCTGGAGGTTATTATGCCAAATGCAATAAATCAGACAGAGAAAGACAAATGCCACATGATGACACTTATATGTGGAACCTAAAAAACAAAATAAACAAACAAAAGAGGAACATGCTCATAGACACAGAGGAAAATCTGATGGTTGCCAGATAGGAGGGGTTTGGCAAGGCTGGATGGAAAAGATGAAGGGATTAAGAGGTACAAATTGGCAGTTACAAAAGAGTCATGGGGATGTAAAGTATAGCATAGGAAAATGTAATAAGTCTATATGGCCTCGTGGGGGGAACTAGACGTTTCAGAGAGATGACCTCATCAGTTATATCAGTGTCTAACCACTCTGTTGTACACCTGAATCTAATTTAATATTGGACATCAAGTGTAATTGAAAAGAAATTTTAAAAAATAAAATTTTCAGTCAAAAATAAAAGAATTAATATTTTGAATAGAATTAAGCTACCAAAGCATAGACAAACGAAAGTTGTTAATAAGAGAGGTTATACACAAATAATG
>NW_017732118.1:65654-67832 GCF_001890085.2 Hipposideros armiger
TATATATATATATATATATATATATAGTGGGAGCCAAGGAAATGTATACAGATTTTAAGACATGTTATCTATGTATTACTTTTTGAAGTTGAATTGAATTACCGTAGCAATGGGTAGTATGACGTTCACTCAAGAGACGGCACTAATGAAATGAATGCTAGCATCACCATGAGACAGGCAGGACTGTTCAAGAAAATGGCAGAAGTATGGTTGTGGTTTGAGTAGCGCAAGACCATTTTGAAGTGCTATTTGAAATTCGGGAACTTTGTGGAAGTACAATGATAATGGAGGCTTGAGTATGCAACAGAACCTCCATCATGTCTAACAATTGTATGCATTCATGATAAGTTTGAGACGCATGGTACTGTGTGAAGTAACTGAAACTGCATGTGCAGTAATACAAGTGGATACTTTGGTCAACGTTGCTCAAGCAGTATTTTGCCATAATCAGAACTGTCTGGTTGCTGATGGTAACCAATTTGAGCATCTCTTGTAATTGCAGAAGTCAAACGTAACTTGTACTCATCTTTCTTTATCAGTATATATTACTACAATACAAAATATACGTATTTTTGGCACCCTCTCTATATATACAGATGGCACCATTTTGCCAAAAAAATGTATACACATTTTAAGAAAGGAAAACTGTATTAAAATTGTAATATTCAATATATACCAATAACAAAAGATGAATACAAGTCACGTTTGACTTTTGCAATTAAAAAAGGTGCCCAAAGTGGTTACTCTCAACGTCCAGACACTTCTGGTAATGGTGAACTACTGTTGAGCCACGTTGACCAAAGTGTCCACTTGTATACATTTTTTGGCACCCACCACATGTTATATTTTAGAGATAGAGATCCATTTGTCACAAATATTTTGTGGCATTGGCTGATACTGAACACCATCTTGGTGTTAGGCCCTTACTTCTTAAAAAGGACCTAAAAGACAGAGTTTTCATTCCAAAGGCTTTATTAGCCAAGCCTGGCATCCACCTCACTCTGCAAGAAGAGAACGGTCCTGAAGTCTTGGCAGGTGGAAGTTTTATAGGGTTTGATTTCCGGGGTTTTGGGCAAAAGCAGAAGTAAAGCAAATGTACAGAAGCAAGAAGGGCTGTTACTTTTTGTGAGCTGTTTCAAACCAGTTGCAAAAAAAATACTTCTGTAAAATTTCAACCCATTTTTGTAAATCTAAGCTTTTACTATAATAATTTCTTGTGATATTAAGTTTTAGTTTGTTATTATCACATTCTGGTGACTTAACAGGTTATTCTGCTAAGCCTAGCTGAAGTAGCTGAAGTGTCGTTTCCTCTTATTCTTTAGCGCTGGGGTATTTTTAAAATAAGCCTGTCTGGCCTAGGGTCCGGGCTGGGGTTCTCACATTGGAAAGGCTGCTCTAAGGAATGAAAAACCAGTAAACTAGGTCGAAAACACTCGGGTGAGAAGGAATGCCTATGGTAGCATCCTTCACTACTCTGTTTCCATGTAGGGAATTGTTTTTATTTTATCTCTTTCATCCTTTCCTTTTTTACTCTTTTCAGTAAAATCTGTACTAAAGATAAAGAGGAGAGTATTATTTACTGCCCTACAGGAGCTATTTAATCTACTGTAAATAGTTCCAGTGGAGCCTGGTTAAAGTGTGGTGATATTAAGAACACATTAACTTAGGTTCTCTCAGTAACAAATAACAAAAACTCAATCTAAGTTGGATACTTGAAACTCTATGGCAGAAAAAAAAAACAGGCTCAGGAAAGGTCTAGAAAGCAGCCATGTTATTTCTAATAATGTACTCATTGCACTGGTTTTGAACAAAGGCTGTCTTCCTAAGCAAACTTTCCGAATCTAGTCTGTAGATTCAAACTGATCTCTGCATACACCCTCCCCCATAGACATACACACACGATGCAGATGAAAGAAAACATTCATAAGTGGATGTCATGTACCTGCAACGTGTATGCCAGATGCTGGTGACTTTGGTAAGTCAGTCACTGATTACCGGAAATCCAGCCTAAGGCTCATTTGCCAGTATCAGTGTTGGCCGGTGTTAGCTTGTGAAGGAGCTACTCTACCATTCAGGCTTCCAAAAACCCCATCTTGCTCCCCAGACTGAACTATTAGTATCTGCATAATTTCATGGACATAAAGATTTCAGATGAAGCTGAAGACCCCCTGTATTTTA
>NW_017732118.1:72877-73998 GCF_001890085.2 Hipposideros armiger
ATTTACAATTGCATAAGAAAAACACCCAGCAATAAACTTAACCAGGAAAGTGAAGACCTATGCTTGGAAAATTATAAGAACTTGAAGAAAGAAAGTGAAGAGGATAAAAATAAAAGGGAACACATTCTGTGCTCATGAATACGAAGACTTTATGTTAAAATGTCCACACTACTCAAAGCATGTAGGTTCAATGCAATCTACCAAAATACAAATGGCATTTTTCATAGACCTAGAACACATCATCCTAAAATTTATATAGAACCACAAAACACTTGAACACCAAGCAATCTTGAGAAAGATGTTTGGAGGTATATGAGGTCGGACAATTAAGTTTGCAAACTCATCCTAGAAAAAACGCTACATACCTCATTGCTGAATAGCACTATGGTCACTTTCAAAGTACTCCCCTTGGGAACTTATGCACCAAAGCCAGTGCCTAGTCCACCCTTCAAAGCAGTTTTGAAACTCTTTCTGGAATGGCCAACAGAGCTCTTGTCATATTACCCTGGATGTCATGAATATCTTAAAAATACCTTCCTTTCAACATTTCATTTATCTTTGGGTAAAGAAAGAAGTCAATGGGGTCCAAATCAGGTGAGTAGGGAGGGTGTTCCAATACAGTTATTTGTATACTGGCTAAAAACTCCCTCACAGACAGTGCCACATGAGCTGGTGCATTGTTGTGATGCAAGAGCCATGAGTTGTTGGCAAAAAGTTCAGGTTGTCTAACTTTTTCACACAGCCTTTTCAGCACATCCAAATAGTAAACTTGGTTAACTATTTGTCCAGTTGGTTCAAATTCATAATGAATAATCCCTCTGATATCCAAAAATGGTTAGCAACATTGTTGCCACAAGCTCATAAACTTAATTGTCAAACCTCATACATCACATTACCTAATGTCAAACTATACTACAAGGCTCTAGTAATCAAACCAGCATGGTACCAGCACAAAAGCAGACACATAGATCAATTGAACAGAAGATAGAACCCAGAAATGAACCCATGCTCTATGGTCAGTTTATCTGTGACAAAAGGGGCAAGAGTATCCAGTGGGGTAAAGACAGTATCATCAATAAATGATGCTGGAAAAATTGGACAGATACATGAAAAAAGAAATG
>NW_017732118.1:74731-77924 GCF_001890085.2 Hipposideros armiger
GTCCTCCACAACTAGACTGAAGAACAAAACAGCAATTTGTCTACCTGTCTGTTCCCCTTCCCCGATTCCCCAACACTGTCCCCCTCCCCCCAATTCCCAAATAAAAATCTTTAAAAAAAAGAATGGCAATCATCAATAAATCAACAAACCACAGGTGTTGCTGAGGATGTGGCAAAAGGAACCCTCCTGCACTGTTGGGATTGCAAACTGGTGCAGCTACTATGCAAAACAGTATGGCAGGTTCCTTAAAAAATTAAAAATACAACTACCATATGATCCAGGAATCCCACATTTGTGTACTTATCCAAAAAGCACAAAACACAAATAGGAAAAGATATATGCACCCCTATGTTCATGGCAACACTATTTACAATAGACAAGATATGGAAGCAACCTAAGTGTCCATTGGTAGATGAATGCGTAAAAAAGAGGTGGTACATATATGTAATGGACTAGTACTAAGCCATAAAAAGGAATGAAATGCTACCATTTGCGAGATGGTTTAACCTAGAGATTCTTATGCCAAGTGCAATAACAGAGACAGAAAAACAAATACCACATGATTGCATGTATATGTGGGGGGAAAATAAACAAACAGAAACACACTCATAGATACAGAAGAAAATCTGATGGTTGTCAGATGGGATGGGGGTTGGCAGGGCTTGGTGAAAAAGGTGAAGGGATTAAGAAGTACCAGTTGGCAGCAAAAAAAGAGTAATGCAGATATAAAATACAGCATAAGAAAATGTAATAACTCTGTTTGGTATCACCAGGAAACTAGACGTGACAGAGAGATCACCTCATCAGTTATATCAGTGTCTAACCCCTATGTTATACACTTGAAAATACACATGGACACACAACACACATGAAATTAAACATACATAAGTGAATGTTATGTACCTGCAAACGTGTATGCCAGACGCTGGTGACTTTGGTAAGTCAGTCACTGATTACCGGAAATCCAGCCTAAGGCTCATTTGCCATTATCAGTGTTGGTCAGTGTTAGCTTGTGAAGGAGCTACTCTACCATTCAGACTTCCAAAAACCCCATCTTGCTCCCCAGACTACTAGTATTTGCATAACTTCATGGACATAAACGTTTCAGGTGAAGCTGAAGATCCCCTGTATTTTAAGCCCTGCCCAGTCCCATTTCCTTCACTTCTTCCCCAGAGGCAACTGCAATCTCGATTTTCAGGCCATGTTTCTATACTTTCACTAATTCACCTGCACCCACATTCACCAGGGCCCCACCTCACCCCACTCCCACATACCACAGTGTTTAAAAGGGGAAGAATTCTTTTGTGTTTTCCAGGGTCCCACGGAGTACCTCCTCCCTCGATCCATGGAGATCCGGAGATGCATGTTGGGTGGGACATGGATCCGCATAGAGGCTACTGGAGACCTGTTTTAAAACTTAAAAGGTGAGGGTTTTGTGCACGTGCGAGCACACACGCACTCACATGCACAAATCAATTAAAGATATTTGTTAATAAACAACTTTATTGGGAAAAATGGAAAAACTTGAAGGAAAAGGTTAAACGACTGGCAAGGGCTATACTGCCCTGTGCATGGTCAACACCGTGGTCAGGGGAAGTCACCCCGTGCCATTGGGGCAGGCAGTCCAGGCTCAGTTCTTTTTGTCGCTGTCGCCCAGGGTGAGCTTGTCAAAGAGGTAGTCGGCCTGGCCGGATTCCAGGCCTCCCATCTTGCGCAGGTTGGTGATACGGTCCCCCAGCTCTTTGATGAACTCCACCTGTTCCTGCAGGCAGTGGCTCCTCAGGAAGGCGCACAGGTGGGCGTCCCTCTTCTCAGCGGCCAGCTGGTGCAGGTCGAGCAGGCTCTGGTTCACGCGCATCTCCAGG
Organism: Hipposideros armiger; assembly: GCF_001890085.2. NCBI lineage: Eukaryota > Metazoa > Chordata > Mammalia > Chiroptera > Hipposideridae > Hipposideros > Hipposideros armiger. Next base: position 76,597 of record NW_017732118.1, read on the forward strand.
CGCAAGGCGCCCTCCATGGCCGTGAGGCCGTTCTCCCAGCGGTTGCGGCCAGGCCCGCTGATGTCGTGCAGGCGGAGGCGGCCCCCGCGCTGGCTCTGCAGCTCTATCAGCCTGTGGGCGTGCTCCCTCTCCTTGCTGGACTGCTGCATGAAGAACTGGGCGAAGTGCTTCAAGGCCACACGTAGGAGGCGTGGAGCTGCAGGTTGATCTGGCTGTTGATGGCCGCCTCGCAATCGGGGTGGTAGTTATGGCGCAAGTGCGAGGGCAGCGGAGTCAACATGGTGGGTGGCGCGGGGGTGCGGCAGGGGGTGCTAAGGCCACGACGGCGGAAGTGGGGTCTGACGGGCAGGTTGTGTGGGCCAGAAGAGCGGGGCTTCGGTGCGTCCTCGCAGTGCACTACAAGGGTAGCCAGACAGGCGTAGTCTGTAGTTATGCAGCAGGCAGCTGGCAGCAGTGAGCTCTGAGATGGGACAGGTAATGGGGCCCATTTAAAGTGGTCTGGGCAGCGGTGTGGTGGGTTGGAGTGAAGGTCCCTTACGGGGTTGCGGGGGGGTGGGATCCCACGGGCAGAAGGGCAGGGCCTGGGTGTTCTAGGCTCCATCCGAACCTCGATGAAGCATGAAACCTGGTGCCACTCTGTGCTGTGTTTGGAGACCATTAAAAAAATATATAACACTTCTACCTCTCCCAGGGTAGGGCAACCCCTAATGGATTTTCTGTCTCTATAGATTTGCCTAGTCTGGACATTTCAAATACATGGAATCATACAATATGTGGCCTTTTGTGTCTGACTTCTTTTACTTAGTACTGTATACTGTTTTTTTTGTTTTTTTTTTTAGCTGAGCCATCCTGCTACCTATTGGCAGCTTAGCGGCTGCTCAGCTCGGGCTGGCCTCGAACCGCTGTTGCTCAGAGCTCAAACTCTTGAGCGAGCTCTTAACCAACTGAGCCACCCAGCTGGCCCTGTATACTGTTTTTAACATTCATCATTTTTATTGCTGAGTAGTATTCCATTACACGGATATACCACATTTTGTTTATCCTTTCATCAGTTGATGGACATTTGGGTTTGTTTTTGTGTGTGTGTGTGTTGCTATTATGAATGATGTTGCTATAAACATTTGTGTATAGATTTTTTGTGTGGAAATATGTTTTCAATTCTCTTGGGTATATACCTAGGAGTAAAATTGCTGCGTCAGATGATAATTCTGTTTAATATTTTGAGGAACTGCCAGAATGTTTTCTAAAGTGGTGCACCATTTTACATTCCCACCAGAAGTGTGCAAGGATTCCAATACTGTTATTGTCTATTAAAAAAAAATTTTTTA
>NW_017732118.1:78359-93819 GCF_001890085.2 Hipposideros armiger
ACGTCCTCCACAACTAGACTGAAGAACAAAACGACAGCAACTTGTCTGTTCCCCTTTCCCCAATTCCCCAGCACTGTTCCCATCCCCCCAATTTCCCAATAAAAATCTTTAAAAAAAAAATTTTTTTTAGTCACCTTACATGGTTGTAAGGTGGTATCACATTGTGGTTTTGATGTGCATTTCCCTAATTACTAATGATATTGAACATCTTTGTACATGCTTGATGACCATTTGTATATCTTCATTGGAGAAATGTCAATTCAAATCTCTTGTCCTTTTAAAGTAGAATTGTTTGTCTTTTTATTGTTGAGTTGTAAGAGTTCTGTGTTTAGGGCTGGCTGAGTGGCACGTTGGTTAAGAGCTGGCTTGGGACACCAGCTCTGAGCAGCAGGGCCTGGGTTTGGATCCCACATGCGGGCCAGTGACGCTGCGCCCTTTACAGCTAAGATGGTGAGCAGCAGCTCTACCTGGAGCTGGGCTGCTGTGGGTTGCCGGCGACGGCGTAGGTTGCAGTTGAGCTGCAGTGAGCTGCCGTAAGCTCCCGTGAGTGGCCGGCAGCTGGTGTGAGCTGCCATGAGCCACCGTGAGCCGCCGTGAGCAGCTGTCCAGAGGTCGGCAACGGATCTGCCTCACCCGGGAAGAGCGCAGTGATGGTGGTGCCAACATGGGCCAGTGAAGCCACATCCTCCACAACTAGGCTGAAGAACAAAAAGGACAGCAACTTGTCTGTTCCCCTCCCCCAATTCCCCAATAAAATCTAAAAAAACCCTAAAAAACATTTCTGTGTTTATTCTGGATATAAGTGCCTTATTTATCATACATATGATTCGCATATATTTTCTCCCATCCTGTGGGTTGTCTTTTCACTTTCTTAACGGTGTCCTTTTCTTAATTATGATAAAGGTTCAACTTATCTATTTTTTATTTTGTCACTTGCGTTTTTGGTATCATACCCAAGAAACTGTTTCTTAATTCAAGGTCACAAAGATTTACACCTAGGTTTTCCACTAAGAATTTTATAGTTTTAGCTCTTATATTTAGGTACATTTAGATCTCTGATTCATTTTGAGTTAATTATTGTATATGATGTGAGGTTGGGATCCAGCTTCATTCTTCTGCATGTGGGTCTCCAGATATCCCAGCATCATTTGTTGAGAAGGCTATTCTTTCTCCCTTGGATGGTCTTGGCACATTATTTGTCCTCTAATATTCCTCATTCTCATCTGGGCCCCACTAGAATACATTGAACCCCCCCCCCAGGAGTTGACTGAGTGCATTACACACTTTTATGGGCTGCTCACCAGAGGAATGATTCCAGAAAAGTACAACGGGATGTGGACTGGATGGATAGCATCTCTGAGGAGGAGAAGGCAGGGGTACTCTGTAGAAGCATAGAACCAATGCAAACCAGAGGAGGAAGGGGATGTTTAGAGAGTGGTCCACAGGAGGGACCTCATCAACAGAACACTGGAGCCACTGTAGGGCTGAGGCTGGCCCAGTGCCCGCTAAGGAGGGCAGAGAACTAGGTGTGACCAGTAAAGTCCCATAGAAAACCAGAAGCAGTTGAGAACCAGGGGAGTGGCGAGAGTTGCCAGGCAGGGAAAGTAGTCAGCAGAGATTTGAGGAGTGGAGGGTTGACTGGCTCACAGGGCAATCTGACAGGCTGAGACGCACGATGTGGGTAAAATGAACCCTGGAAGGAGGTAGGACCATGAGCTATTGGAGCCAGGACAAAGGACTCCTTTATCAGCATATTTATTTATTTATTAGTTTTAGGTGTACAAAACAATGTACTAGTTAGACATTTCACCCCTCACAAAGTGATAACCCCCTCCCCGAAGCTATTGCCCCTCTGACATCGTATATATCTATTACAATTCCATTGACTCAATTCCCTATACTATACTCCATATCCCGTGACTATATATATATATATATATGTGTGTGTGTGTGTGTATATATATATATATATGTATATATATATATATATATATATATATATATTAAGTTATAGTTGACACAATATTATTCAACATCAGTTTCAGGTGTACAGCACAGTGGTCAGGCATCTACACTGTCCATGAAGTGGTCTCCCTAATAAGACATGTGCCCATCTGTCACCCTACAAAATATTTACAACATTATCAGAACTTTTGTGTCCCCTGAGTCATACTGCTGAAAGGGCTGTTGGGACCCACAGATACTGAGGGTGTGGAGTATTCAGGACTGGGCCATGGGCTCTGTCTTCCAGAGAAGGCTCCTTCCAGCTGGTGGTCAGAGGTAGAGAAGCGCTTATGCATTCTGGTCGACTCCACCAAAGGGCGTTTTTTTAGCACAAAGACCATAGGAAAGTGTTATGGTGGCTCCCGGTTGGTTAGGTACTCATGAGACGTGGCCACCTCCCACATGCATTATAGTCTGAGGAGGAGAATGCTCTTTCCAGTCTCCACTTCCCCACTGTTCTGATCTGGGAGATGAAGCAGGAGAATCGCTACCTTGACAGCCAAAGGAAAGGCCTCTAAACTTAAACATGCCCACTGCACGTACTGGTGTGTATAAGTTGATGACTGATGTTAGTTCAGTTAAATATAAATTTTCACTAAAGTTGCAACCTTTCAGTTATATTCAGTGTGCTGGATATACTCCATTGGCCTCTCCAGCACAGTTCTCTGTCCTTCTTCATTTACTCTGAGCCCTGGGAGGCTGACCTGTGTGGACTGCATTCATGGGCCCCTATGCCCTCTGGCTTCTGGTTGGGTTCAGCCAATGGGAGGCACTGTCAGGAGATGGGAGGGCAGGAGGAGAGTGAGGTTGGAATATTTATTGTCTTGGCTCCCTCTCTTTAGGGCAGATAATTAAAAGGCAAATCTATTTCCCTTTTATAGGTTTTTGCTCCCTGGTTATAATAGGACCATTCTCAGATGGGTCTTCTGCAGACACTGCTCACTTCAGAGGAATTTGCTCCAAAGAACAGATGTTCTGTGGCTCAAGTTTAATGCACAGCCTAAGAAATTCATGAGCCTCAGAAACCCATATGCAGCTGCACATTCCTTCAGGCCAGAGAATAAATGGAGCTGATAGAAGAAATACAGTACCTCATCTAGGACAGTCTCAGGCAACAAAATAATGGCTGAAGTGGAGCTGCTACCCAGGATCCACGCTCTTAGTTGTCTAGCTTGTGGATTTCTCTGGCTCCTGGCTCCCTCGTTTCCTTAGGCTATTGGCCCTTTGGTTACCTGTCCTCTAAGTAGAGGCCCATCAGAAAGAGGAGCGGGAAAGAGAAAGCAGGAAGAATTATTTTTCTACTTGTTAGTAGCCATGTTAAAAAGACTGGCTAGGGGAGATACTGACTTAATAAGGTTTGAGGATTATCTGTTTATTTCAAGTAAACTTTGTTCTTCCTTGCTCACCTTCTACTGCCTATGATTACAGCTTTTTCAGAGTGTTCTGCACAGCACTGCATAAGTGAGTCCAATCAGTGTAGACAAGGGACTATATTATAGATGCTGACTATTTAATTAGACACCTCTTAATTATTTATTCCTAGGCAGGAAGGCATAACCCTTATTTGCAGATAGCCAAAAGTGGATTTTCTTTGCTGGCTATCTTTTCTAAATAGAGGGTGAAATTTTTTATGATGTGACATTCAATTCTATCATAGAGCATATTAGGTAGAATAGGATAGAGTAAGCTATGCTGTAGTTGCAAACAAAACCTTAAAACCTCAATAGCTGAAGACAAGATGTATTTCTTGCTCACATCACAGTCTGAAGCAGGCGAGGTTTCTCTTTCATGGCTCTTCAACAATGGTTAACTTACAGATAGATTCAGGCTCAATTCCATCCTGCAGTTCTACCATCTCTGAATGCTTCACTTCCAACTACATAGAAGAGAAAGAGAAAGCATAGAGACCTGCCACTTACTCTTTATTGCCTTGGATCAGAAGTCATTTGCACTTTAGCCCAAAGCAACTTCAGCAGAGGCTGGGAAGTATAGGGGAAAAGGTGATATTCAGTGAGTTTTCTAATATCTGCCATGCTTGTTTTTTCCATTTCTCCTTGTTATTTTTGAAAAAAAATTACTTAGAACTCACATTTTTAACCACTGTTATTTGGTTACTTACTTATTAGAGTGTACTTATAGCAATGATTATTTTGGAAAAAACAAAATGTACAATGTGTGTGTGTGTGTGTGTGTGTGTGTGTAAGCATACAAGTAATGCAACTTGTGTGGTCCCATCTCCACATAATTGCTTCTGGTATTCTACCGTGGCCATATTTCTCTTCCATCCCATGTCCTAGCTTGACATTCAGACTCATATCCAACCCCATCTCTTACCTAGAACCTCTTCTGTCTAAAGTGAACATAGCCTCCTCTGAAGATCTATAGGGATCAGTGCCCCAAATATTAGCATGACAATCAATCATGGACCACCCAGTGACTGCTTCTCTGTAATTGCCTTGAACTATTAATCATCTCCTTTTCTGTTGTGCCCCTTTGGATATATTGTCCCTAACTCATAAGCTCTCGAAGGGCAAGCACCCTTTCTTTGCCTCCACAGCACCTAACAAGATAGAATAACACAGAACAGGTGCTCAAAGACTTTGGTCAGATTTAATCTGATTTAATTGGATCAATAAGAGTCAGCAAACATGTATTAAGCATCTAAGTGCCACGTTCTAGGATCTGTGCTAAGAATTGTGGGTACAGAGATGATTACAACACAGTGGCTATCTTCAGAGGCTTTCAGAACTTTGGGGATAGATTGAACACAAACCAACAGGATATAGTAGCGTCTCCAAAGATGGCCCCAACAATTTCTTGCCTCCCCGTTTGAGCATGCTGCTCCTCGTGTAAAGAGTTGGCACTTATTTTTCCTGCCTAGTGAGTGCCTTGACCAATAGAATGTGGTGGAAGTGGCATTCTGCCCAAGAGGATGGACAGGATTTTCTTCCTTCCACTCTTGGAACACCCCCCGTTTGAACCCAGCCACCACATTGTGAGACGAGCAAACCACATGAAGGAGGGGCCAAGAGGGTGAGTTCCTGGACAACAGCCAACACCAACTGCCAGCCATGTGACTGAGGCATTTGAGATATTCCAGATGACTGCAGCCCCAGCTGACATCACATCAGCAGAATAACCACTGAGCTGAACTAGCTCACACACAGAATGATGACCAATAATACAATGGTGGTTGTTTTAAACCATTACGATTTGCAGGAAAAGGGGGTTGATTTGCAACAAATGATTGCTGAAACACAGGGTCAGAAAGTTTTTCCAGTACAGCGGCCCCACAAAGGAAGGAAGAGAATGAAGGAAGCTCAGGAATGTCCTCAGAGAGGTGACATTCCAGCTAATGAGTAGAAATTCCCCTGGCAGAACTTGAAGGGAAGGGCTTTCTAGTTAGTGACCCCACAGGAGCAAAAGCATGGAGGTGTGGAACCAGGCAGCATGTACACAGAAGTATAAGCAGTGTGTGATGGATGATGTGTGAATGGAAGGGGGAGCTCCAGGTATTTTGTGAGAAATCGGAAAATCCAGGAGCCCAGCTCTGGGATTTATTCTCTACCCGATGCGGCACTTGGGACTTTTCAAAACAGAGCAGTGTCAAAATCAGATTTTCGTCTCTGACAGATTACTCTGGCATGAGTGAGAGGCAGGCTAGCAGGTCAGGAGACTGCAGAGGAGAGCAGCCCGGAGACTTGTGTAATGATCCAGGGCGAGACGATGAGGCATGGAGTGGGGTCGCGGCAAGGGAAATGGGGAGGGAGGATGGGGCCCAAATGTCACCGAGGTAGAAAATCAATAGGGTTTGAAGAAGGATGTGGGTAATGAGGGAGAGAGAGGAATCTAGGACTCCCCGAATCTCAGGCTTTGATTCACCGTTCTTGAGACTGGCAATGCAGGAGGCCAAGCAGGTGGGGGAAGAAGGTGACAAAGGCCTGGGTTTCAATGGAGCCCAGTGACTTTTGGGCCATCCAAGAAAAGAGGCCCTGTAGGACAGTGACTACTGGATTCAGAGCTCCAAAGTAAGGGCTCAATTAACATAATAGTTTTTTTAAAAGGTGTCCAGGACCTGTGCCGAAATGAAGCTCCTTTGTGAGTATTTATTCTGTTATAAATTAGCAATATTTTCGGGAACAGCATGTCTGAAAGATAGCATGGTAGTTGGCATGACCCTGGAGAGATGATGTAACCAGTAAGAGGAGTGTTAGGGCTTATTTTTCCATTAGCAATAATGGGTCATGGAGTGCTATAGACATGCTTATCCAGGCTCCTTCGTGGCTAATTTGACAGTTTGTCTTGAGACCACAAATGTGGGTGTAGTTTGTGGCTATGAAGCATTTTCTCTGTGTGAAGCTAACTGGCTAACCTGGGCTTGAGCTCAGTCATGGCTTTATTAGGCTTACTCTCCAAGCACCTAAGTGATCACCCAGCATAAGGCTGCAGGACATGCCAATCATCCTAATTGTAGGCGGTATCTAAAGGTTTGCAGCAAGGGGAAGTTAGTTTGATTGTCTAGAAAAGGTCTGAAAGCTCATCACAGTTTTGCGATTCCAAAGAATCCCATTTTGTACCACGTGTACTTAATTAGATGATCATTTTTTAAGACAAATGGAATACTTTCAGGCAGGTATCTACAGAACCGTAATAAAGAGTACTACAGGTTTTCTGTGTTGACGTTGACAGCGCTTACTTGATTTGACCCCAGCAAGTAATTTGTGGCAGATCTGTGGGAAAAGTAGTAAAATGGAATTTTACTACTTTTAATGGGCTCTGAGAAAATCAGAGTGGGCATTTTATCTGAATCTAGACCAGCCTGTTTCCCCTCTTTCCATTTATATACAATAGCCCTACCCTGGGACAATCACCAATTATGTTGTTCACTTGCTCATTTTTTTTCTTCTGGCCATGCTTATTGCATACAGCAATATCTGTAAATTCAATGAATTTGATTACCTAATATGATTTTATTTTCCCAAATGTCATGGTTTACTTATGAATAAAAACGAAAGTGATTTTAGAGTTGGAGCCTCTAGCTCCTGGAAAGCTCAGGCCCACTGCTGGAGTCTGTCTGTGTTCCTCTTTTCAGTCCCAGATAGGTGTGTGTCATCAGTCAGGATGGGTGGCAGAATACCGCAGTAACAAATAACCTCCTCAAATCTCAGTGTCTTAACACAAGAAGAGCTTAATTCTTGCTTAGGGCCAGAGAGGCATGTGAAATACCTAGGGCACAAAATGTGAGGAGGCACTTACTCTCAGAGTCATGAAAGCATAGGGTCTTGCTTATACTAGATATCCATTGTTCAGCCATAAGATGTTACAGAGGGATCTAGACTGATAGAGGCCTCATCTCAACACATACTTGAGCAGTGGGACAGAAACGTGGCCAATTGCACACTGGCTCTTCAAGCTTCCATCAGGAAGTGACATATGTCACTTCTGCTTACGTTTCATTGGCCAAAGAAAATCACATGCTGTGATCTCAAAGGGGACAGAAAAATGCCACCTCACCATGGGCCTGGAAAGTGAAGAGCTGAAAGTATTTGGTGAACACTCTAGATGATTTCCATAGCTCTAGTTCCTAAGTTCTGTTGCACGAATTTCACTGGTGCAGTACTGAGTCCACAGAGATGTGCCCACAGCTCTCACAACTTGCCACCTGGAAGTATAATGAATTCTGGGGACAGGTAGCTGGTGGATCGTGACTGCTTCTGTGTGCACAGGGAGGCCGGTTAGGTGGGTGGGCTTTGCTTCTTAGCATCATCTGCTCAGCGGAGGAAGGCTTTCATGATGTGCTAGGACAGCAACGTCCCTGAAGCATAGCTCTTCTCTTCCCAGTGTGCTGTCTGCAGCAGCTCTAGTTACCAAGGCTTGACAGATCTCAGCTGAAGAAAGAGCACTGTCCCTCTTTACTCACCTCTTAATGTCTCTCCTGCTATCGCTTTCCCATCACTTATTATTTAACTCCAAGAAGCTTTGGGATTTATTCTGCAAAGGAGGTGTTATCCTAAATAGAGTTGCTCTGTGTCACCACTTGGGGGAAGTGAAGAAGGTTAGTCAATGTGCACTATTTATTATTAGCTGTGGGCTCCAGAAATAGTTGGACAAAAAGGACAAAATATAAAATAAAGAGAAAAGACCAAAGTGGCAGGCTCTTGCCTTCGATTTTTATTATTATTTTGCACTCTTCTTTAAACGTAAATCAAAGCATAGCTGTAGAGTAAAAAAAAACTCTTGTATTTTGTAGGAAACCTTTTCCAAGGAAGTTTGGATTTTTTTCACACTTAATCAGTTCTCATCAATTACCTCTAACTCTCAGATTTGGCACATCCATTTTATAGATGAGAACTTAAGAGCACTTGCTGGTTAAGAGACTTGGTTAAAGTCATGAGGTGAATGATTGTAGTCTGAGGATCACAGTCTTTTGGGGTTTCCAACTTAGCCTTTAGTGTTTCCTGTGGTTTAATTTTTTTTAAGATTTTTATTGGGGAATTGGGGGGATGGGAACAGTGCTGGGGAATTGGGGGAAGGGGAACAACAAGTTGCTGTCTTTTTGTTCTTCAGTCTAGTTGTGGAGAACATTGCTTCACTGGCCCAAGTTGGCACCATCATTGCGCTCTTCTGGGCAAGGCAGATCAGTCGTTGGCTTCTGGACGGCCGCTCACGCTGGCTGCCGGCCACACACAGTAGCCCATGGCAACCCACTGCCACAGGGGCTGCAGCCTACGCAGTCGCCCACGACTCAGGGCAGCCCAGCTCCAGGTTGAGCTGTTGTTCAGCATCTTAGCTATAGAGGGCAGTGTCACTGGCCCTCATATGTGGGATCTGAACCGGGGCCCTCTGGCGTCCCAAGCCAGCTCTTAACCATCGCGCCACTTGGCCGGCCCTCCTGTGGTTTAATTTTTGCAGTGAATTTGAACTTGTTTTTTTGTGTTACAGGTAATACTCTGAAACAGATTTCAGTCAGGTTCTATCTGGGTATTTATCAGTTACATGTCACATATTTGGTTGAATATTTGCATGGAGATTTGAGAGAGAAGAGGGAATTAAAGATGGACAGTATCTCGCTTCTCCTGAATATGGTATGATATCAACTTTCCACAAAGCCTTTTGTTTATGAAATGTCAAGTCCATGCTGACCCGGAGTGAGTGGCAGTCGAGTGTGGCTGCATATCTGGACCCATATCCAGGTTGAATGGGAAGGGTTTAGGCTGAAATTTACTTCACTTCTAACTTCCTGGATCCCTGGATTTTGAAGGTCATGATTCAGTGTATCACCAAAGAGATACCATTTTAGATTTAGAATGGCTAAACCACAATGCCAGGTATTGGTGAGGATGTGTTGAAAATATAAGATGGCATAACCACTTTGGAGAACAGTATGGTAGTTTCTTTTTTTTTTTTAAGATTTTTATTGGGGAATTGGGGGAAGGGGAACAGACAAGTTGCTATCCTTTTGTTCTTCAGTCTAGTTGTGGAGGACTTTGCTTCACTGGCCCAAGTTGGCACCATCATTGCGCTCTTCCCGGGCGAGGCAGATCAGTCGCCTGCTTCTGGACGGCCGCTCACTGCAGCTGCTGGCCGCTCACGCTGGCTGCTGGCTACACATGGTAGCCCATGGCAACCCACCTGCCATCACTGGCGACTCATGGCAGCCCAGCTCCAGGTTGAGCTGTTGTTCAGTATCCCAGCTGTAGAGGGCAGTGTCACTGGCCCTCATATGTGGGATCCAAACCGGGGCCCTCTGACGTCCTAAGCCAGCTCTTAACCAATGCCCACTCGGCCGGCTCTGGTAGTTTCTTATAAAGTGAAATGTGGACCTGTCTTTTAACCCAAAAATTCTACTTCTAAGTATGTAGAATGTAAAATAGAACATGAGTACACTGAAAGAGCTATAAAAGAATGTTCATGGCAGCTTCATTCATAATATCCCCACACCAGAAATAACCTAAATGCCCATCAACAGGTGAATGGATAAATACATTGTGGTATATTCATGCAATTAAATAATATTCAACAATAAAAAGGAATGACTCACTGATACACTGAATAACATGTATGAATCTCAAAGACATTATGTTGAGTGAAAGAAGCCTAAAGCACTAGTGTGAATTTCCACTTATATAAAGTTCAAGAACTGGCGAAACAAAGCTATGGCAATAAAAGTCAGAAAGTGGTTGGCGGTAGGAGGTGCAGAGACGAGAGAGGGCGAACCCCGTGAGGGACACCTCAGTGGTGGGGAGGCTTCTCCGGTTGGGGGCGAGACCCTCCAGCCCCACACCGCGCTCACCACCCCAGAGTTACGTTGCCGGGAAGAGGAGTTCTACGATAGCTGGAAGGAGAAAATAGTGAGGACTCTCTTTGCTCAGCTCGGGTGTCAGGTGGTCACATGTCTTGCATCATGGATGGGGAAGAGGCGTGATCACTGCACTGTACACCTGAAGCTGATGTTGTATAATATTGTATGTCATGGGACGTGGAGTATAGTGTGGGAGTGGAGTCAAGGGATTTGTAATAGATATGTATGATATTGGGGGGAAATGGGGCGGTGGATTGGGGGAGGGGAGTTGTCACATCGAGGGGTAAAAAGTATAACTATTGGGCCGGCCGAGTGGCGTGATGGTTAAGAACTGGCTTGGGATGCCAGAGGGCCCCGGTTCGGATCCCACATATGAGGGCCAGTAACACTGCCCTCCACAGCTAAGATGCTGAACAACAGCTCAACCTGGAGCTGGGCTGCCGTGAGTCGCCAGCGACAGCGTAGGCTGCAGACCCTGTGGCAGTGGGTTGCCATGGGCTACCGTGTGTAGTCAGCAGCTAGCGTGAGCGGCCAGCAGCCGCAGTGAGCGGCCGTCCAGAAGCCAGCGACTGATGTGCCTCGCCCGGGAAGAACGCAATGATGGTGCCAACTTGGGCCAGTGAAGCAATGTCCTCCACAACTAGACTGAAGAACAAAACAACAGCAACTTGTCTGTTCCCCTTCCCCCAATTCCCCAGTGCTGTTCCCATCCCCCCAATTCCCCAATTAAAAAAAAAGTATAACTATTGCACTGTGTTGTACATCTGAAACTAATTATAAAAAATGTGTATTTCATAATAAAAAATAATTTAAGAAAAAAAAAGAAAAACAAAAACAAAACTAAAAAAATAATGTAAAAAAAAAAAAAAAAGAAAGTGGTTGCCTCCAGCAGGGGGATTGACTGCAAAGGGATACAAGAGAACTTTATAAGATGATGGAAATATTCATAACTTGATTGGGATGGTAGTTACAGTGGTGTTAATGCTCATCAAACTGTACATTTAAAATCTGTGTTTTTATGGTATGTAAATTATACTTCCATTTTTTAAAATTAAAAACATTTTTTTTAAATTGGGGAACGGTGTGTTTTTCCAGGACCCATCAGCTCCAAATCAAGTATTTCTTTCAATCTAGTTGTGGAGGGTACAGCTCAGTGGCCTATGTGGGGATCGAACTTGCAACCTTGGTGTTATGAGCACTGTACTCTAACTAGCTGAGCTAACTGGCTGTCCAAATTATACTTTGATTTAAAAAAAATACAAAATAAATTCAAGGTATCAGACTTACAGGACCCCTGATCTAACTTACACTGTCCCCAAGTGTTTTTAATTATTTTCCTCAGGGAAATTGAGTAAATATGTCCTCTCCCATGGTCTGCCGATTCAGAGAAATCAATCCTAAGGTGTGCCAACTTTATTTTCTTCAAGGAAGGATACAGGGGCTACACTGGGGTCTGAATGGGGTTGAGCAACCTTTGCTTAGCTTATCTGCTGTTACCAGCTTATGGCCACAATAGTGGCAGGGCAGAATTATGGAAAATCTCCCTCTTTGTCTACTTACAAGCCATAGCAATACATGATCTCCTGAAAGATGAAATCTAAACCCATGGTCATGCAGGTGCTGAAAATGGAACGCACCACCTACTATTGAGATTCAATGTGTCAGCATGGTTCTGGCAAGTGAAAGAAGCTGCATCAGATATGGGCAGAGCTGTGGTGACTATAAAGGTTGGTGTACAGAAAGAGGACAGAGGGGAAGAAAGGGTGACAAATAAATATGTTCCCTTTAAATGCTACAAAGGATCACATTACATGCTTGAAATGGCACTGGGTTGGTATCTTGTCGGCACTTACTGAAATGTGAAACTTGCATGAGAAAAAAAAGGGGGAAAAATCCCACAGTTGTCTGATAGTCTGTCTTGGAATACTGTTAACAATTATGTCTTTTTCTGTTTTCCATTTTTTTTGATCCCTCATGCTTTCCAATTTTTTGAAAATCAACTATTGTTACGACATGTTTTCCAGTTATACATGTTAAGTATTTGCATTTTTATATGTCTATAACAATGGGTGAAATACATTTTTTTAAAGGTGGATGTCATAGGTACTAAATAGAAGTCTATGTAGTTATTTAAAACTAAATGATTTTGAAAAATTAACCTGTTGTGGGTCATCAGACCTTCTTCCCCTTGACTACTGGAGTAAGTCTTTTAAAATCAGTGCCTTTCTCTTAAAAGTTCACTTAAATTTTGGTTTGGTCTGGCTTTTGTTTTGTTACATCATTGACCCCCAGCAGACTACACCTCCTAGTATGCACGCCCTTGTGTAGTCCCCGCCCACTTTGACTCTGGGCTTGGCCATGTGACTAGCTTTGGCCAATGGGAAATTAGCAAGTGTGATGTAAGCAGAGGCTTGGTAAACACTTGCACCTTGGGGCTTGTCCTCTTGGAATGCTTAGTCTTAGAACTCAGCAACCACACTATTGAAGAAGTCCAAGTGGCCTTACAGAGAGTCCTATATGAAAGACAACAAAGGTCCCTGGCCAACAGCCAGCCTCACCTTGCCAGCTATATGAATGAGGCCATCCTGGAAATGGATCCTCCAATCTCCAGTCTAGTCTCCAGCTGATTCCACTTGGAACAGAGATGAGCTGTCCCCATCAAGCCCTGCCCAAATTAAAGATTTGTAAACAAATAAATGATTATCATTGTTTTAAATCAATGAGTTTGGGATGGTTTGTTACGTATGAATGCAATAGTACCTAAGCTGGTTTTTTTGTATATTTTAACTAGGTGTCTATATCACCATCTAAATTTGAATTGGCATATAGATTTTAACTCTGTGTTCCTGCTGCCCAGGAACTCTGTGTTGAGGAAGATTCTGAGGTTGTATCCTCGTTTAGCAGAAAAGTATGTATGTCCCTCATTTAACCTGTGTTCCACACAGCAGCCACGGTGATTGTTTAAAAATCAGGGTGTGGGGGGGTGACCGGTTAGCTCAGTTGGTTAGAGCGTGGTGCTGATAACACCAAGGTTGCCAGTTTGATCTCCGCATGGGCCACTGTGAGCTGCACCCTCCTTAAAAGAGTCAACTATGCCATTGTGGCATGAAAGCAATGTGTAACCAATGACCATGGCGTTTCCCCAATAAAGTTAAAAAAAATCAGGGTGATTGTGTCACTACATTGCTTAAACCCTCCAGGGTCTTTTCACTGTACTCAGAATGAGAATCAAACTCCTTAATCCAGTTTGCAAAACCCTCTCTATGCTGGCCTGTGCTTGATTCCCTTTCGGTCTCATCTCATGCCACTCTCCCATGCAGCCACTCTCATAGTCCAGCCTCACAGGTTGACTTTCGGTTCCCTGAACCTGCCGAGCCAATGCCCACCTTTGTGCTTTTGTACCAATGTTAGATGTTCTCTCTGCCTGGAATGATGATCATAGGAGTGGCTTCTTATCATTCAGCTCTCAGCTGAAATATCACCTCTTCAGAGAGACTTTCCTAACTCAGGCAGCTGTTGCTATAATAATGTGTCATAACAAACTACCTCAATGTTCAGTGGGTTAAAACAACAAGCATTATTCACAGGTCTATGGGATGGTTGGGGGCAATCCTGCTCTGCATTTCAGTCTAGGGTCCACATTGCTTCCCAGATGAGCAAAAGAAAACCCTCAAGTCTCTACGTCCCAAACTCAGAACTCACACACTGCCCCTCTCCCCATTGTCCAAATCAGTTCACACGGCCAACAGCCAACATCAATGGGGAGGGAAAGTACTCTTCCCGGGGAGGGGGATATTTGCAGAACAATAATCTATCACACTACCAAATCTAAAGCAGCCATATCATCAGCTCTCCCCTTCATCTCACCCAATTTTAATTCTCTGCAAATAACTTATCACTCTCTGATATTTTTGTGTTTATTATGTTTATTGTCTTTCTTCCCTTGTTAGAGTATGTGTCCTGTGAGAGGAAAGATGTTGTGTTCTTCAATGCCATGTTCCCGGCACATGGAACAGTTTCTGGCTGACACAAGGTACCTTATAAGAACAAGTGTTAACTGCAGATATTGGTACAGGGAAAAGGAACCGGAAAGCCACTTTTACCCCAAACGCAATCTACACAAATATCTTGATCTTCTGAACCAATGGCTCCTCTTGTAATTTCTCCATCTCTTCCATTATTGTCTTTTGATAATGTTAAGACACATCACGATGATCTGCCTTTAATGCTTTGTTTTTTTTATTACCCACCCATCTCTGTGAAAAATTTGTGTGCCAGATATTAGCTTTAAAAACTGTACTTGAAATTATAACACACTGAAGAGAGAAATTAAAGAAGATACAAATAAATGGAAACACCTTCCATGCTCATGGATAGGAAGAATTAATATAGTTAAAATGCTCATACTGCCTAAAGCAATATATAGATTGAAAGCAATTCCTATCAAACTACCAAGGGCATTTTTTTACAGAAATAGAAAATATAATCCTAAAATTTATATGGAACCATAGAAGACCCCGAATAGCCACAGCAATCCTGAGAAATAAGAACAAAGTTGGGGGTGTTAAGCTACCCAATATCAAATCATATTACAAGGCTACAGTAATCAAAACAGCATGGTATTGGCATAGAAACAGGCACATAATCAATGGAACAGAATAGAGAGCCCAGAAATAAATCCATTCATATACAGTCAATTAATCTATGACAACGGAAGCAAGAATTTACATTGGAGTAAAGATAGTCTATTCAATAAATGGTGCTGGGAAAATTTGACTGACACGTGCAAAAAAATGAAATTGGACCATTTCCTTAACACCATATACAAGAGCAAATTCAAAATGGGTTAAAGACTTAAATGTAAGACCTGAAACCATAAAACTCCTAGAAGAAAACATAGGGAGTAAATTTGCAGACATTACCCTAAGCCAGGGGTGTCAATCTCAATTAAAACACGGGCCATTTGGTGCAACAGGCAAGATTGACGTGAGCCACATCACATTTACAAATTTTGTTAAATTTATATTCTGAAGTGAGGATTCAGGAATATGGATAAGATAATTAAAACACTATATAATTGCTTTTATTTAAACATTAATTTTATTTAATGTATTTATAAAACTAAAATTATTCTTTTTTACCCAAGTGCTCTTT
>NW_017732118.1:97251-102815 GCF_001890085.2 Hipposideros armiger
ACTCTTGAGCGAGCTCTTAACCAACTGAGCCACTCGGCCGGCCCAAAGACTATGCACTTTTAAAAAGCCATTGATAGATATTGTCAAGAAGGTTTTCTAAAAAGGCTATAATTCTCTTGCTTATTAAGATATGTAGATCCTTTATGTCATTTTTAAATGCTCAACTCCCTCTAAGTCAAAAATTTACAAAGTCTGCGATGCTGGTCTTTCCCCAGGGTGATACTGGTCTTTACTACAATGAGGAAAAAAAATGGCACTAACTTCTGAGTATTTCTGAAAGACTTAAAAGATATTTCAGACTGGTGCATACATATATAAATATTTTATAATAGGGAAAAGAAGACATTAAACAAGTCAGGCCAGAAAGGTGACATAATCAACTGGGGGGTGGGGGAAAATGAAACATGAGACATTAAATTCTTGTTCCTTTGGTACATAGAGTTTTCTAAGTCATTATTTATAAAGACATATTTTCATGTAGTTATAACCCAGTGAACATGTACCATTTCTGCTTTTCTCATTTAATATTATTTCACATCACATTTCAACAATTGAATGTAATCATTATTTTCATTTGAACTTCAAAATATTTTATTATCATTCTCCATTGTTGAACATTTGGGTTGTTTCCAGTTTTGCAGCATTATAAATAGAATGTCTTCCTGCAAATTCCTTCTTTTGCCTTGTAAATTATTATTTCCTTGGATTAGCTTCCCTAAAGTCCCCCTTTTCCCCCTGTCCTTTACTTGTTTATTTTGTTCTACACAGATACTTTTCTTTTCTCTCCTGTCCCAACCCTACACTTGACAGGATTATGTGTTTTTGCTGTGTACTGTCATGGCACCCTATATTCACCCCATTACAACCTACCACACTTTCTTTAAAGTAGTTTTTTCTCCAGCTAGACTGTAGTAGGTTCCACGAGGGAGGTGCCATATTGTTTTTTCCCCTTTGTTGGTTCCCCATTGCTTATACTGCAGGTGGTCAATATCTATCTATCATCTATCTATCTATCTATCTATCTATCTATCTATCTATCTATCATCATCTA
The DNA here is from genome assembly GCF_001890085.2 of Hipposideros armiger. Taxonomy (NCBI): domain Eukaryota; kingdom Metazoa; phylum Chordata; class Mammalia; order Chiroptera; family Hipposideridae; genus Hipposideros; species Hipposideros armiger. The sequence goes on from NW_017732118.1 coordinate 98,303, forward strand.
TCATCTATCTATGTATATCTAATCTATCTATTTATCTATCTATCCATCCATCCGACTTTCTTTCCCTTCTTTTTTCTTCAAGTTTCACTTGACATTAACTCCCTCAGGAGTTAATACATGAAAACCCTTTGTGTCCTACTCTAAACCTACTGGCCTTGCTGTAGTTAGATAATTGCTAACCCTGAACTAACCTTCTTTTTGGCATCAAGCCCTGTCTGCTATGATCATGAGTCACACACAGGTCAAGGCTAGTCAGTACTTCCCTCAGAGATTACTTAATTATAGGTAATAAAAAATTTAAAGAATTAGGTAAACCTGCAAACTGATCTTTGTGACTCTTCCACATGCAGCCTCGTAGTTAAAATGAGTGTGTCCTAGATAAAGTTCCCTGTAACCAGGCTGTAAGATGGAGATTAGTACACAGCAAGTTCATCGGGTAGTACTCCAGAGAGATACACCTGTGGCGGACTGAAGGCAGCAGACCTGGGTAGAGAAAGAAGTTGAACTGTGAGGCAGACCCCTCAGCCAACACCATGGGGAGCTCTAGACTGGGGTGGCCCTTCAGAATTGTCTTAAGTTGGGGTGAGGGAACTGGGACCTTGTACCTACCCCTTGTTGGCTTGTGGTTGAATGCGCGGGTATAGCTTAGGATGAGAAAACAACTTACAGTTGAGGGTAATTCCCAGAGAGGGACTGAGCCCTGAGCCCACAGCAGCTGACACTGCCAGCAGCTGGGAGGATGCACCCCTTAGTTCTGAAGTGGGGAACTGGGCCAGCATTGTACCCTCACCACAGGGGGTATGAGTCATCTTAAAGTCAAGCTCTAGGAGAATAGATTGGCAGCTGTTGCAAGAAGACAGAGCCAAGTGACCCTCCTTATTCAACTGAATTCCTGTTGTTACCCAGGAGCACTAAAGTTCAGAGGAGGTAATGGGCTGAAATGGCCCGAGTATGTGTGGTCTCAGGATGTTTTTAAAAGAAACATAACAATCATCAGTCTCCTTCCCCTTGAGGTGCTTTCCCTCACATGTCTTCCTCCACAGCTGTTTCCTCATTTTGAAGCCCCCCGGGAGACCAAAGGTGTTAGGATATAAACAGGAAGTCTGGCCTCAAACGTCTGAGGTTCAAGGATTGCCTCAGGCCCCCCAGGATGCACTGAGGTTGGGGATGGGTCTGTGTTATTAGCAGATATCTTTCCCTCAACAAACTGCCACCCATGAAACAGTTTCAAAAGAAACAGTGGACATGAATGCAATTACACAAACTTATTTACAAGGTTGAATTAGCTCATGTCTGCAAAGTATTTTGAGCAATTTGGAGAGACTTCCTAAGTTGTTTACCTAAAGTATTACCTCGCCCTTAAGCCAACTTCCTAGAGGTAGGATGGGCTAAACACAGCTTCCATTAGAAAATAATCTTCTCATGAGCTCTCCCAACATCTAATATGGATTCTCATTAGTGGTTGTATGTAAAGGTCTGCTTGTTGAGGCAAGACCATTTTTTTTCACACATTTTCATTTACTGTCTTTTAAGAAAGGATTACGATTTTTTGTGTTGAAAAATTATACTTTGGTACAGACCATGTTTAAATGAATATTTTTAAGCTAAATGAATCAGTCATATTTTCAACATAAGGTGACCAGATGTCTTAATTATATGTGTGTGCATGTTGTAACAAGTTTTATATTAGAATCTTAGCTCCCTGGATACTATTAGCCCTGATGTCCTTCAGGATTGCTGGCAAAAGAAGGCTTCAGAGGCATAAATACAGAGTCAGTTTCACACATATATAGAATATTCTAATGTATAATATCACTGTAATGGTCAATTTTTAAAAAATTTCACAATCCTGGATTCAGTTTCAATATGGTCTCTTCTTTATATCCTTAGTTATAGAAGTTCTGTTCAGCTAGTCTTCAGATGATTCTTGAGGTTGATTGTTCTATAATTTCGTTGTAATTTTAGTGTGATCCTTGTAGATGGCAGGCTTAGCGTTGGTCCTGGTCTCAAATTTTTTATTTTTATTATTTATTTATTTATTTATTNTTAATATCCAAAATTTATAAAACACTCATTCAACTCAACACCATAAAAACAAACAACCCAATTAAAAAATGGGCAGAGGATATGAAGAGACATGTCTCTAAAGAGGACATACAGATGGCCAACAGGCATATGACAAAATGTTCAACCTCACTAATCATTAGAGAAATGCAAATACAAACCACAATGAGATACCACCTCACTCTGGTCAGAATGGTCATCATCAATACATCAACAAACAACAAGTGCTGGCGAGGCTGTGGAGAAAAGGGAACCCTGGTGCACTGTTGGTGGGACTGCAGATTGGTGCAGCCATTGTGGAAATCAGTATGGAGGTATCTCAAAAAACTAGAAATGGAACTATGTATGACCCAGCAATTTCACTCTTAGGTAGTTATCCAGAGAAACCCAAGACACTAATTTGAAAAAATATATGCACCCCTATGTTTATTGCGGCGCTATTCACAATAGCCAAGACTTGGAAACAGTTGAAATGCCCATCGGTAGACGACTGGATTAAGAAACTGTGGTACATTTACACAATGGAGTACTACTCAACTATAAAGAAGAATGAAATTGTACCATTTGCAATGATATGGATGGAACTAGAGAATGTTATGCTAAGTGAAATAAGTCAGTCAGAGAAAGACAAATACCATATGGTCTCATTTATATGTGGAATCTAAAGAACTGAATAAAAGAGCAACAAAAGTGAAATAGTCTCAGAGACACAGAGGAAAAACTGAGGGTTGCAAGATGGGAGGGGGTGGGGATGAGGGAGAAGGGGAAGGGACGAGACAACATAAATTGGTAGCTTCAATATTGCCACAGGGATAGAAAAGACAGTTTGGGGAATATAATCAATAATGTTGTAAATATTTTTTAGGAAGCCAGATGGACTCATGTCTTGTTAGGGAGACCACTTCATGGATGGTGTAGAGGCCTGACCACCGCACTGTACATCTGAAGCTGCCATTGAATAATATTATATGTCAACTATAATTTAATATATATATGGTCACAGGATGTGAAATACAGTGCAGGGGGTGGAGTCAATGGAATTGTAATAGATATGTATGATATTGGGGGTGGGGTCGGTGGATTGGGGAAGAGGGGTTATCACTTTGTGAGGGGTGAAAAGCATAACTATTGCATTGTTTTGTACACCTGAAACTAAAAAAACAAAACAAAACAAAAACTGTGCTTGAACTCAAAGGGGTCTGAGAGGCAGTACTTTAGAACTCAAATCTTCAAATCAATCTCTTCTTCCAATATCTAGGGGGAAATCCTCACCAGAGCTTTGACCCTGTCTGAATTGGGCTCCTGAGAAGGTGACCTTGGGACAAGGACTGGAGTGCATGTGGTGTGTTTGGGTGATTGGATACGGGTAGTGGAAAAGTGATACAGGGAAGGAAATACAGTCCATCAATGGGTTAATTATTAGGCCAGCTACCACCAAGAACAACTGGAACTTAATCCCAGCAGTATTAACAATTTACCTCAGAATTATCCTGGCCAAGAGTCCAAGGAGCTGGGAATTTATGCCCTTGCACTTGGCAATCATTAAAGGCTGCCCAGAGGAATGGGGGCAAAAGGGCAGGAGAGGTGGGAAATGTTAACTCCTAGGCACTTTCACCCAGTTTGGGGTAATGTGGGTTTTGGCAGCCAGAGGGCAAGATTCTGACAAAGATGTGGGTGTTAGCCTTTGAAAGTCAGGCTGGGTGAAGGTCAAGTTTAAGGACATTAGAGAGGATAGGAGCATAGAAGACCCCGATTAGCCTTTAAAAAAAACAACAGTTTTATTGCGGTATAACTGACATATAATAAATTGCACATATTTAAAGCATACTATTTGATGAGTTTTGACATATGTATATACCCATGAAACTATCAGCACAATCAAGATAATGAACATAGCCATCACCTCCAAAGTTTTCTCCTGCCCTTTTGTAAGCCCTCCCTCTGGCTCTTCTCCATCCCCAAACAGCCACTGATCAGCGTTCTGTCACAATAGTTTTTATTTTATAGAATTGCATGTAAATGGAATCATATAGGATATGCTTTTATTTTGTCTGTTTCTTTCATTCAACATGATTATTTTGGCATTCATCCACATTGTTGTATATATCAATAGTTCATTCCTTTTTATTGCTGAATAGTATTCTATTGTATGGATATATCACAATTTGTTTATCCATTCTCTACTTGATGGATATATATTTTTAAATTATTTTTATTTTTCAGTTACAGTTGACATTCAATATTATTTTGTATTAGCTTTAGGTGCACAGCATAGTGGTTAGGCATTTATATAATTTACGAAGTGATCCCCCTGACTAGTCTAGTAGCCACCTGGCACTATATGTAGTTATTACCATATTTTTTTTAAAGATTTTTTGTTTTATTGGGGAATTGGGGGGATGGGAACAGTGCTGGGGAGTTGGGGGAAGGGGAACAGACAAGTTGCTGT
>NW_017732118.1:111123-117616 GCF_001890085.2 Hipposideros armiger
ACAGTAGAACAATTAAGTTTACGAACTCATCCTAAAAAATGTGCTACATACCGCATTGCTGAATATCACTATGGTCATCTTTGAAGTGCTCCCCTTGGGAAGCTATGCACTGATGCCAGCACCTAGTCCACCCTTCAAAGCCATTTTGGAACTCTTTTTCTGAAATGGCCATCAGAGCTGTTGTCGTATTACCTTTTATGTCCTGAATGTCATCAAAATATCTTGCTTTCAATATTTCCTTTATCCTTGTGTAAAGAAAGAAGTCATTGGGGGCCAGATCAGGTGAGTAGGGAGGGTGTTCCAATCCAGTTATTTGTTTCCTGGCTAAAAACTCCCTCACAGACAGTGCTGTGTGAGCTGGTGCATTGTCGTGATGTAAGAGCCATGAATTGTTGGCGAAAAGTTCAGGTTGTCTAACTTTTTCATGCAGCCTTTTGAGCACTTCCAAATAATAAACTTGGTTCACTATTTGTCCAGTTGGTACACATTCATAATGAATAGTCCTTCTGATATTAAAAAAAGTTAGCAATATCATTGCAACAAGTTCATGAACTTAAATGTCAGATCTGTGTGTGTGTGTGTGTGTGTGTGTGTGTAGAGAGAAAGATAGACATAGATGGATAGAGGCAGATATCTATATTTATAGATATGTATAGATATACTTATAGATATCTATCTATACAAATATCTAGATAGATATAGATATAAAGATAATCTATGTCTATCTATATATCTTGTTTGTTCTGTTTCTCTGGAGAACCCTAACTGATACAGCTTACAAAGCCTAAAATATTTATTAATTGGCCCTTTGCAGAAAAAGTGTGCTGACCCTGACTAAGAACCAGGATCAGAATCTATAGAATCGGAATTTAGAGCTTACATTCTCAGCCACTACTCTACACTGCCTCATGGAACAATCAACCAATGGAATACTCTGAGGCCATTAAAAATTAGGATACCAAGCTATACTTATTTGCCTTGGGAAAATGTTCAGAATGTATTGCTAAACAAAGAAAGCAGGTTACACCTGCGTTTATGGTATTATCACATTTCTATTAGAAAAAGTAAACATGGGGAAAGTTATGAAAAAGTATACACTGAATATGTTAACAGCAGTTTTCACCAGGCTCTGAATGTGGTTTACTTTTCCTTTACACCTCCTTGTAGTGTCTGAATATTTCACGGTGTGCGTATAATCAGAAGGAGAAAAACAACAAAATAATCAAATGTAAAGAGAACATCTAATGATTTGTTTTTTATACTGTGTCAAAATTTCCCCATGTCAAAATGTCCAGGTCGAGGCTTCTGCATCAAAATGTCCTTAATGGCAAAACAGTGGCAGCTGTATAATGGTCACAGCCCTCCCCATCATGTCCTGCTAGTTCATTTTCCATGCAGCAGGCAGTCTGAGTGGTCTTTCAAAAGCACTCATCTGGTTGTATTCTTGTGGTTGAATTCTTTCAATGGATTCCCATTTAAGTCCAAATTGATGTCAACATGACACACAGGATCCTGTTCCTTGGCCCTCACTGCACCTGTCTCTCCCACTCTGTTCCGGCCACACTCATCTATCTGCAGTTCCTGAAAACACCCTGGTTCTTACCTTCGTCTGACAGAAGTCAGTCTCATTATTGGCAAAGGTAGATCTTATCATTTTGTTGAGTGCCTAGAGTGGTGCCTACCACAGGTAGGCAAAATAAGTGTTCGCTAAATGAAAGGTGAATTAATGTATAGAATTCAGAAACTCTTAATATGACTTAAGTTTTCAACTTTGGTCCTGGTAGACAAGATGGCCAGACATTTGTCAGTCAAGTGTTATTTTATTTGCACTGTTCTTCAGTTCATTTTGGGTGGGTTGACTTGGGACCCTAATCATTATACAGAGGGTGCCAAAAAATGTATGCACATTTTAAGAAAGGAAAAAACTGTGTTAAAATTATGCTGTTAGTAACCACTTTGAGCACCTCTTGTAATTGCAGAAGTCAAATGTGACTTGTATTCATCTTTTGTTATCGGTATATATTGAGTATTACAATTTTAATANCTCTTCCCAGGCGAGGCAGATCAGTCGCCGGCTTCTGGACGGCCACTCACTGTGGCTGCTGGCCGCTCACGCTGGCTGCTGGCTACACACGGTAGCCCTTGGCAACCCACTGCCACAGGGGCTGCAGACTATGCCGTCACCAGCGACTCATGGCAACCCAGCTCCAGGTTGAGCTGTTGTTCAACATCTTAGCTGTGGAGAGCAGTGTCAGTGACCCTCATATGTGGGATCCGAACCGGGGCCCTCTGGCATCCCAAGCCAGTTCTTAACCATCGCGCCACTCGGCCGGCCCTCAAATTTTTTATTTTTAAAGCTGGTTACAAGGACATCTGATTTTGGCTACTCTGTCTGCTGCTATAGCTTCAGTAAAGACAGAGAATGGTTATCTCTCTTTTTCACTAATATTAACTGATAAGAGTTTCATAATATTTGACCATTTGTGAGTGGGTTGGTTTGGGGGAATGGGAGGTATGACTTGGTTGATACAATCTAGCTCTTTTTTTGCTATCAATGCACAATGAGAATGACTATATAAGAGCTCTTAACAGAGTCTGATGCTAGGGTGGGTGTTCACTGCCTTCGGGCCCACCAGGCCAACAGGATCAATCTAGACACCCATTACATTGAGGTTATATTTTCTGTAGCCACTCCTGGTCCTGTTTCTATATCATTCAGATTTCTTAGTTGCAAACAACAAAAGCCCTCTTGTTAGTTTAAACTAGAAAAGAGATGAAAAAGTTCACATGCTCTCCAGCAGGGCTGGAATCTCCCAGTGGAACAGTTCCAGTGGAGACAATGCTGTTACCTTTCCTTGGGACAGGCAGCTCCAATCACATCACTAATGCTGAGCACTGGACACAACTGCCAGGGACTCTGCCACTGATGCTCCTGAAAACTGGGTGTATCTGCTGCTGCCCATGTCACAATGACACTGGCAGTGCCTGCTTCTTTGAGTCACCAACTTCTTTTTTTATTATTTATTTAAAAATCTTTTTAAAGTACTTTATTTGTTTGTTTGTTTGTTTATTTATATTTTACAATCCAATGCTTGGTGAAAGGGTTACCAACTTCCAATGGAAGGCTGGCATAGGTATGTCTCATTGGTGAACGTTAGGGCTCTATGTCTAAATCCTTGGGTTTTCTGCCTCCCATGGTTTACAAACTTATCTTCCCTTTGATTTTGAATTTGTTACTCATAAGAATAAATGAGAGCAAGCGAGCGAGCGAGCGAGAGAGAGAGAGAGAGAGAAGGAGGAGGGAAAGGAAGGGAAGGGTAGGGAAGGAAGGGGAAGTAGAGAGGAGATGAGAGGAAAGGGAAGGAGAGGAGAGGAGAAAGAGAATAAAGCAAGAAGGCCAAATTTTAGAAATTATCTAACCCCAAACCATTTTTATTACTTTATTGCCCCATCAGAGAGGCAATTTTAAACTTTGAGGACTTTTCACAAGCCGTTAAACTTTCAGCTATTACATGTTTGTTTGCTTTTTCCTAGAAATGTGTAAAACAGTTATTCTTACCCTTAGAAGAAAATCTAGGTGATTATTTATATAATCTTGGGGGAGAAATTTCTAAAGATGACACCACAGCCAGATACCATAAAGAAAAATATTGATAACCTTTACTACTTCAGAAAAAAACCCCATCTTAAACAGTGCTAAAACACTTGACAAACGGGAAAATATTTGCAATGCATATGACAGAAGACTAATGTTCTTAATAGAATAAAATCTCTTTCTAACCAATAAGAAAAAATTTAATACCATAGTATAAAAATGGTCAGAGGATATGTACAAGTGATTCACAAAAGAAGGCAAATGGTCAACAGCCATATGAAAAGATAATCTATTAGTAAAAATTGCAAATGAAAGCAGTAAGGTATAATCTCCCTTTCCGATCGGCAAGGATAAGAAAGATGTTGCACACAGACCCACCTAAGCCAATTTGGCAGTCCAGCAAATGTCAAGGTCCTTTAGTGAACTTGTTAAAGCTGCGTGGTGGCTATACATACCTGTTCTCACCTTGCTAGTTGCTGGTTTATTACTAGAAATTAAATACTAAACCAAATTCTCTCAAACATACAAACGTTTATTAGCAAGCAAGAACAAAAGAAGATGAAAGGCTTGCTCTGTAGTACATGGTCCTCTATTCCTGATAATGTGCCTGGCTAGTTTTGGGGTTTTTTTTTAAAGATTTTATTGGGGAATTGGGGGAGGGGAACAGACAAGTTGCTTTCCTTTTGTTCTTCAGTCTAGTTGTGGAGGACGTCGCTTCACCGGCCCATGTTGGTATTATCACTGTGCTCTTCCCGGCTGAAGCAGATCAGTTGCCGGACCTTGGACGGTTGTTCACGGCGGCTCTTGGCAGCTCACTCTGGCTGCCGGCCACTCACGATAGCTCACAGCAGCCCACTGCAGCCTCGCTGCAGCCTCCGCCATCACCGGCGACTCACGGCAGCCCAGCTCCAGGTCGAACTGTTGTTCACCATCTTAGCTGTAGAGGGCGCAGCGTCACTGGCCCATGTGGGATCCAAACTGGCGGCCCTGCTGCTCAGAGCTTGCACTCTCAAGCCAACTCTTAACCAACGAGCCACTCAGCTGGCCCCTGGCTAGTTTTGTAGATGAGTCAGGATCTGGCAAGATCAACAGGACTCTAGAGCTACAATTACCAAGGGTGCATATAGACATACTGTCAATATAACAATTGAAAATAAGTATGGAGAAACAGTCATTGCAGATTGGCATCTTTCTGAAAGGCAGTTTGTCAATGTATATAACAATATCAAATGAACATATGCATATGCTACAAATTAGCAATTCTATCGTGGCATTTTATCCTAAGGAAGTAATTGAACACATATGCTGAGATCTGTCTATGGATGATGGATTGCATTATTGTTAATAGTGCAAGGTTGCAAACAATCAGAATTTTGTTAGTAAGATGGTGATGCAAAACAGATAAGTGGTTATCAGTAGTGGGGTGGGGGCCAGAAGGGGTGGAAAGGATTGGAGGGCAGGATGACAAATGTCCAGGATGAAACTTTTGGGGTGATGGACATATTCACTATCTTTGATTGTGATGATGATTTCATGAGTGTATAGATATATTAAAGCTTTTCAAATTATACACTTTAAATATATACAGTTTATTATATGTCAATTTTACCTTAATAAAGGTGTTTAAAATAATTTTGTCAGTAGATAATGGATAAATAATAATAACCAGGGGACATTTATTTAATACTTAACATTTACCTGATATTGCACCAGGTGTTCCACCAATACCTCTTTTGAGTCTTACCTTAACTCTCTGAATTCAGAACTATTATCATCCCCATTTTTCACACATGAGAAAACTGAGGTTTAAAGAACTTAAATGAGGGCCTGCCAAGTGGCTCAGTTGGTTAAGAGCACAAGCTCTGAGTGACAGCGTCGCTGTTTCGATTCCTACATGGGCCAGTGAGCTGCACCCGAGCTGAGCTGCTGCTGAGCTGCCAACAGGTGGCAGGATGGCTCAGCTGGTGAGAGCACATGCTCCTAACAACAAGGTTGCCGGTTTGCCTCCCGCATGGGATGGGGAGATATGCCCACCCGCAATTAAGATAGAACACGGCACCTTGAGCTGAGCTGCCCTGAGCTGCCAATGGGTGGCCGGATGGCTACTGGACTTGGAGCTGAGCTAGCTGCGCCCTCCACAACTAAGACTGAAGGACAACAACTTGGCTGTTCCCCTTCTCCAATTTCTCAGCACTGTTCCTCTTCCCCAATTCCCCAATAAAATCTTTTAAAAAAAGGAGTATTTAAAAAAACCCAAAAAACAAAAAGCCCCTTAAATGACCTGTTCAAAGTCACACAGCTAAAAAGTGCCTAAGAGTAGGAGTCAACAAACTACAGCCCAAGGACCAAATCTAGCCTACCATTTAATTTTGTAAAGTTCTACTGGAACACAGCCATGCCTATTTATTTACATATTATATATGTCTGCTATCATACTACAATGACAGAATTACATAGTTTGCAACAGAGCTCATATGGCCCATGTGATGGTTAATTTTATTTGTCAACTTGGCTAGGCCATGGTACCCAGATATTTGGTCAAACATTATTCTAGATGTTTCTTCTAAGGTACTTTTTAGATGACATTAACATTTAAATCAGTAGACTTTGAGGAAGTAGATTACCCTCCATAGTATGGGGAAGAAGAGGGAATTTTGCCAGCAGACTGCCTTCACGCTGGAAGACAACTCTTCCCTGGGTCTCCAGCCTGTGGCTCCACCCTGCAGATTCTGGACTTTCCAGCCTTCACAATCATGTGAGCCAATGCCTTAAAATACCCCTCTCTCTCCATATATAGAAATATCTATGTATCTAAACCCATTGTATATATCTATACCTATATATCAAAACCCATTATATATATATATATATATATATATATATATATATATATATATA
>NW_017732118.1:119636-126552 GCF_001890085.2 Hipposideros armiger
TTGAGCACCTCTTGTAATTGCAGAAGTCAAATGTGACTTGTATTCATCTTTTGTTATCGGTATATATTGAGTATTACAATTTTAATACAGTTTTTTCCTTTCTCAAAATATGTATACATTTTTTGACACCCTCTGAATATAACAATGCTTAAAAAAAGTATTTTATGTTCTTTCCCTCTGTGTCAAAGACTGACAAGATGTTCGCCAATTCATTTCCTTTTCTTGGGCTTCTAGAAAAATAATATCCCTTAGCCTTCCTTGCAGTTAGGTTGGGAAATTGTGACTGAATTCTGGCCAATGAGAATACGAACAAAAATGATCTGTGACTTCCACAAATGTGCCTTGTACATATACTCACTTTCTGGTCCATGCGGCTCAACTCAAAGGCCTTTGAAATGGTAGAGTTGCAAGATGGAAGGAGACTGGTTCCTGATCTGTAATGTGGACTGAAAACAAACCTTTGTTGAGTTTAGCAGCTGAGACTGTGGGGTCTATTTGGTACTGCAGCCCAACCTAGCTTCTCCTGACTATATGCTCTTCCAAAGAAACTTACCTAACTGCTTGTTTCTGAGTTGGGAAGGACTTACATGGTCACTGTAATTTGATACTTTAGGATGCAGATGTCGAATGCACATCTTCTTATTCAGCTTCTTCATTTGTATTTTCCAAATGATTTGAAAAAGAAGGATGGAGTAAGATAATGACTATTCAGTAGAAGGCAAAAAATAGTACAGAGCACAAATAACTCACAATTAGCATAAGACTTCTTGCTATTAATATGAATCTTTCATTTCTTCTCTACTTTTTATTTTGGTTTAGAATCAGCTATGTTTAATAGAAAGCTCCGAATACACTGCCTTTTCGATGAAAGGGAGTTGTATAAATCTATCAAACATGTGAATAGATTATGTGTTTCATTTGTTGATTCATTTATGTAAAAATGAAATCAAGCCAAAAACCAATTATGACCTACTATGTGTGTTTTGTTGTACAGCAGTGCTCTGTTCAGTTGGTATTCAGATGGGGTTGTTGGTGGATTCAATCTGCTTATCGTAATGCTCATCTGTTAAATAATCTTTGCTAAATGTGACCAGAAATATGGAATTTTTTATTGGCAATTACAATCCTTGGGCTGCATGTTACTCTGCTAGACATCTGGCTGCCAATTCCATACAGGATCTTTTCATGACCATCATATACTGCTGGGAACATTAATTTACTCTGAAAAGCAAATTAATTGAAAAGGTCTTCGAAACAAAACACATAAAATGATGTTAGCATAGTGCTTGCAAATGTAATTATTGGACGTATAGGGATCTTCTCTGTGAAATTTCGCCCGATTCCGTCTATTTGCTTAGTATGCCCTCCTTGTGCTCTCACTTTAGCTTGTGTGAGTTTTATATCATGACCTTGGGCAATGATTTCTCACCTGGTTCCTCTAGTAGCCTTGGCTCACTGGATATACTGTGTTTCTGGTCGAGCGGAGCATTTACAGAGACATGAAAGCTATCTAAGTTTCCATTTACTGATGTGGCACCCTGGGCAGGAGCGACTCCCTCTTGGGCCTTGAGATTTATTTCAACAAGGTGAATTCTGAGTACAGACCACAGGGAGATGAGGAAGCCAGCCAAACAGGCATCTGGAATAGAGCCTAACAGGCAGAGAAAACAGCAAGCATGAAGGCCTTGAGGTCAGAACTGGCTGGTGTGTTTGCAAAACAGTAAGGTGGCAGTTAGATGGACAGAGCAGAGTGGACAAGTGGGAAGGGTAGGAGGGATGAAGACAGAGAAGTATGGGTCAGATCTTATAGAACTCTAGAAGGACTTTGGGTTTTACTCTGGGGTGGGGAACCATTGGTGGATTTAAAGCCAAGGACTGACTGACCAGATCTGATTACTCCTTAACAGGAGCACCCTGTGTCAAGCATAGGCTAAAGGAGAAAAGGGTGGCAGTTGGGAGACCAGCTGAAGGCTATTGTCATGATTCTGCAGCATGATTATGACATCTCAGACCAGAGCAGTGGAAGTAAGATGGGGAGAAATGGCAAGATTCTAGATACATTTTGAAGGGAGGGCCAATAGAACTTGCTGATGGAATAGACGTGAATATGAAAGAAAAGGACGAGTCGTGCATGACCTCGAGGTTTTTGGCTTGCACAACCGGAAGGATGGAGTTGCCATTAATGGCGGGGGCAGAGAGCATTTTAGATAGCGGCAGGGAGGTGGGTCGATCAGGATCTCAGTTTTAGACATGATAAGTTAGAGACTATTAGACATCCAAGTAGAGATGCTGAAGAGGCAGCTGCCTCTACAAATATGAAGTTCATGGGTGAAGTTCTGGCTAGAGATACTAATCCTAGAGTCATCGTCATATTGAAGGTATTTATAGCCATGAGACTGAATGAAATCTCCACGGCAGCATACGCATTGAAGAGGTTCAAGGGGTGGACTGTTTGTAAAAATATCAGCGCGTATGCATACACGTCACACATGAGCATTTTGGTGGAAACAACCATGAGTGAGTGAACTTGGAAAAGGACGGTGATTCGACTCAGTGTGGAGGAAGGAAAGGATACCGATATGTGGAACATGAGCGGTGAAATGAAACTTTAAATTAAAAGAATGTAGCAGTGAGTGAAGAAGGCTAGGCTGACAGCTAGCAGCACATGAAGGGACAGTGCGATTATAGTAGGCAGCAGGATGGAGAGACAGGTAGAATGGTTAGGTTATTCTTGTTTTGCAACTCTATTTCCCCCAAATACTAACAGCAGTGTTGCCTGGAAACAGCCTCTGAGTATTCTCTGCAGGTGAAGCACTCACCTGCATAAGGTTTACTGGGGAGTGCTCAAGGAAGATACATTTTAAGGAAGTGAGGAAGGCAGGTGGGGCAGAGAAGATGAGCTGTGATCGCAACTAAGGCTTCCGCAGATCCCACAGGGAGCTCTGGAGCTGTGATGACCTTTCAGAATTGTCCCAAATTGAGGCGAGGGAACTGGGTTTTGCATCATGACCTTAGTCAGTTATTGGCCCAGGCTGTTCCCCCATGAGAGGTGGTGTTACATTGGGCAAGACAGTTCCCTGGAGCTGAAGGCAATACCCAAAGAGGGACCGTCAGCAGCCAATATTCTCACAAGCTGGGTTGTGGGGGTCCTGACCCTGAAGACAAGAGGTGATGTGACCAGAGAACCTACAAGCTGAAAATGCACCAAGAGGTCAGATGTTACATTTAAATGAAATGCAAATAAATGGGGATAGCTTCTTTCTGTAACCTTGCAAAACTTCTGTATTTGCTGGATTTTTATCAGATGGTCAAATGTTTTCATCTGGGGTAGTGTCATTAAATAACTTTAGAGATGTGATTAGAAGGTTGGACAAAATAGGAAAAGTATGCATAAACCAATACCATTAAAGTATGAGGTCTGACAATTAAGTTCGAACTCATCCTAGAAAAAGTGCTATATACCTCATTGCTGAATATCACTATGGTCACCTTCAAAGTACTCCCCTTGGGAAGCTATGTACCGATTCCAGCACCTAGTCCACCCTTCAAAGTCATTTTGGAACTCTTTTTCTGGAATGGCCATCAGAGCTGTCGTCGTATTACCCTTGATGTCCTGAATGTCATCAAAATGTCTTCCTTTCAATATTTCCTTGATCTTCTGGTAAAGAAAGTCTTTGGGGGCCAGATAAGGTGAGTAGGGAGGGTGTTCCAATACAGTGATTTGTTTGCTGTCTAAAAACTCCCTCACAGACAGTGCCACGTGAGCTGGTGCATTGTCGTGATGCAAGAGCCATGAATTGTTAATTGTTGGTGAAAAGTTCAGTTCGTCTAACTTTTTCATGCAGCCTTTTCAGCAATTCCAAATAGTAAACTTGGTTAACTGTCCGGTTGGTACAAATTCATAATGAATAATCCCTCTGATATCAAGAAAGGTTAGCAACATCATTGCAACAAGTTGGCAAATGAACTTAATAGTCCGACCTCGTATCTCTAAGAGCTGGAGCCTGCCAGCTTGGGAAAATACCGAAAGGATACAGCCTGTGTTCAGGCTGGAAAGAGAACTGGGAATTCCCTTCTGCTTCCCTAGGAGGCATTTGGAAATGTGTTGGGGAGGCTTTGTCATCACAATGACTGGGAGAACTGCAAAGTGAGGGAGAATCATGCATTAATGAATTGTCCCAACCCAAATGACAATAGCATCTCTACTGAGAAACACTGTGGTGGAAGGGCCAGCCGAGTGGCTCAGTTGGTCAAGAGCTTGCACAAGAGTGTGAGCTTTGAGCAACTGGGTCGCTGGTTCGATTCCCAGCCCTAACTGAGCTGCCGCTGAGCTGCCAACAGGTGGCAGGATGGGTCAGCTAAAAAAAAAAAGAGAGAGAAACACTGTGGTTGAAGGAAGTTAGGTGCAACCTGGTTATAGGTAGGATGGCCAGGTAATTTATCCTGCTAACCAGTGCATTTTTGAGAGTGAAAGGGTTTTTATTAGTAATTACATCAAGACAACTGGCATAAATCATGAATGAGGCCAGTGAACTAGGATTTATGGGAGCTGTAGTCCAGTCTTGCAATTAAAAGGGGCTTGCAATTATCCACACAGGTTAAGGGGTAAGTCAAATCCAGGAACACAGGGTGTGAGGAATGTATGCAAAACTTACTTCCTGTATGGCTTGGAGTCCCCCTATTGTCATAGTGACTATAAAAAGGGATTGAATGTTTATCCTCTTGTGGCATAAGAAGAGTTACCCATCTTAGCCATAAATTTCTGACTGATAAAAATTCTCACCATGCCGAGGATATTTAGTTTTAATATGGACAGGAATTGTTGAAACAGTAACTTCAATTCTTGTGATGGTAAAAGTATTCCCTCAGTGCAGTGTTTCCCAAACGTTTTCACGTCATGGCATACAGAGAAGTTGATTTTTAATTGTAGGGCATCCTTGATTAACTGCAGAAGACTGAAGGTTACAGGCTCCACCTGGCTACCCCAAAACCGCAAGGTCAAGACCTCAGCAACACCCCGCCCCCCGCCCAGGGGGACGCCTTAGGAGTACATCACTGAGAAGCTCTGCATTACCAAGTAAGTCCTTTTTTCCCCCCAAGTAAATCTTGAAAGCCCAGGAAGTTTAGAATAAAATGAAAAGATGGTGAAGTAAACCAAACCCATGGTTTTAATACTTCTTTGTTGAATTTAGGAATAATCTGTGTTTGTTTAAAGTGCTTAAAATGTTTGTGGCCACTTGGCATAGTGAATTGGAGAGATAAGCCTTGGGATCCAATTGAAAATGTGTAATTTTACAAATGTGATTTCAAAATGAATGGTATAAAAATGGACTCAGCTCATACAGTAGATGGGATAAGAATGTTTCAGAGAACTTGTGGCCTCATGTTCCCCCATTCTGAGGAAAGTAACTGCGGGTCCAGATGCGGGGGTGGGGGTGGGGGAGCAGCGAGAGAATGGGTTGGGATGCTGGGCCTCAGAGGACGTTGGAATCAGGCCGGAGGTGCTGCTGCTAAGCCCCCTCTTCCTAGAGGAGGCCCAATCTCTCGGGATCTCCAGAATTATATGGGGGTGGCAGGGGAGTCCTGGGATGAGAAACACCTGGGTGCCCCTGGTGCCAGTGGCCCCTTGTCCCAAATTGGTCCTTCAGGAGTCTGACTCATGCCAGCTACCAAGCAAACCCAAATCATTCTCCTTCGAGGCCCCATCAAAGTCACAATGCAATTGCTCCTTGTTCCAGGGGCTGGCCAGGTGTGGGGTACCGGGATCTGGCACAAAGACTGTGGAGGGGTGGGACCACCTGAGGCCAGACGGGCGACTGAACTGAACTGCGTGTCGCATGCGTAGGATGAAAGTCTATGGCCACCGGCGGCCAAAGGCCCCTGGGAAGCTACAAGGGCTTATGGAACGAGGCCTGGGGACCCAATCTGACCTCTGCCAAAGTGCAAAGCCTCAGCAACCCAAACACCAAGTTCCATTATGCTCTGGACCAGTTGTACCTTCAGGCAGCAGCAAGGTGTCTAGAATTCCTCCCTGGACATCACCTAGTTCCCAGACCCTTTCCCCAGACAGCTTCAGGGCATTGCTCTCATTCGGGCCCAGCCCAGCTGCTTGTCTTGTTGATGACAGCCCTTCTAACAGGTGTGAGGTGATAGCTCACTTTGGCTTTGACTTGCATTTCCCTGATGATTAGTGATGTCCAGCACCTTTTCACATACCTGTGGGCCTCTCGGTATGTCCTCTTTGGAAAAATGTCTCTTCAGATGTTCTTGTAAATTGGATTGGGTTTTGTTTTTTTCTTTTTGCTATTGAGTTGTATGAGTTCTTTATATATACTTTTTACTTTAGATTTTTATTGGGGCATAATTGACATACAACATTATATTAGTTTCAGGTGTACAACATGATTTGATATTTGTATATGCTGCCAAATAAATGATCACAATAAGTCTAGTTAACATCTGTCACAAGAGTTCTTTTCTTGTGCTGAGAACTTTAAAGATGTGCTCTCTTAGCAACTTTATTTAAAGATCTACTCTATTAGCAACTCTCAAATATGCGACACAGTATTATACACTGTAGTTGCCATGCTGTGCATTACAATGTCCTCATGACTTATAACTGGAAGTTTGGACCTTTTGACTCCCTTCAGTCATTCCCCCTTCCCCTCCACCAACCTCTGGCAACCAGCATCTGTTTTCTGTATATATGAGCTTGACTTTTTGTTTTTCTAAGATTCCACATATAAGATAATATGGTATTTGTCTTTCTCTGTCTTAGTTCATTTAATATATGCTTTAAAAGTCCATCCATGTTGTCCCAAATGGCAAGATTTCCTGCTTTATAATGATGTGAGTAATGTTCCATTGTGTGTATATACCACATTGTTTTAATTTTAATTTATTTTTAAATTTTTTT
>NW_017732118.1:127255-142865 GCF_001890085.2 Hipposideros armiger
TTGGCCTTGTAACCAAGAGGTGTGCCATACTGGTTAGCTCCTATGTGAATGAAGTTGGTATGGTGATGGCGAAAGAACAAAAGGACAGCAACTTGTCTGTTCTCCTTCCCCCAATTCCCCAGCGCTGTTCCCATCCCCCCAATTCCCCAATAAAGATCTTTAAAAAAAAAGAAGTGTCTCATAGTTCACCACATCCTTATGGGTCTTGTGGACGCAAGCCATATTGGCTTTCAAAAGCTAGATGTTTTCAGAGCCCATGTCTCTGGTGGAAGTCTTAAAAGTTGGGGTGCCAGATGTGGGGTCCAAACCCTTCACTCCTCAGGGAGAACCTGAGGGTTGTGAGTTATTTCCAGGATGTGTGTTGCCATGCCAGGGATAGGGTTTATGTTGGCATTGTGTCTCAGCCTCTCCTACCCATTTCATGTGTTTTTTTCTTGTTTGCCCATATGTGCAGGAGTCACTTAGCTGGCTTATGGGTTTCTTTCAGGGGGAATTGTTCTGTATGTAATGGTAGATTCAGTGTGTCTGTGGGAGGAAGTGAGTTCAGGAGCCTCCTATGTTGCCATCTCTAACTGGAACTTTCAGAAAGTGGCTGTTCTTGCCTTTTTTTTTTTTTTTTACAAATTATCTACATTATACATTTGAAAATAATAAGATTTGTAATTGAACCCAAAGGTTTAAGAATAATTATGTTTTGGGGCGGCCAGTTAGCTCAGTTGGTTAGAGCGCAGTGCTCATAACACCAAGGTTGCCGGTTTGATCCCCACATGGGCCACTGAGCTGCACCCTGCACAACTAGATTGAAACAACTACTCGACTTGGAGTCAGGGCGGTTGGTTAGCTCAGTTGGTTAGAGTGCAGTGCTCATAACACCAAGGTTGCCGGTTCGATCTCCATGCCCTCCACAACTAGATCGAAACAACTACTTGACTTGGAGCTGATGGGTCCTGGAAAAACACAGTTCCCCAATGTAAAAAAAAAAAAAAAGAAGAATTATGTTTTAAAGTGTATATAGCAAGTGGAGAAACTTAGAGATACCACCTTCACCAAGTCATCAAAGTTAGCATCACCAAGAATGGGACAGATCATCACTACATTCCTCTGGCTATGATTGTGCTGAGGACACATCATTACTTGTATCATATTCCTGCCAAAAACACATACCATGAATCTCATCACGAAGACACATCAAAGCCAAATTGAGGCATATTCTACAAAGTAACTGACTTTTACTCTTAAAAAATGTGAAGGCCTTTGAAGACAGAGAAAAGCAGAGAAACTTTCAGATCAAAGGAGATTAAAGAGTCATGAGCAAATGTGATGAGATCGTGAATTAGATCCTAGACCAAACCAGGAAAACACATATAACTTTAGAAAACAGTATTGCATGATTGACATTTATATATGGGTTGTGGAGTACTTTTGTATGTTAAATTTATTTTGATAATGGTCATGTGGCCATGCAAGAGAATGTCCCAGTTCTTAGGAAGCAGACATGAAGTCTTTAAGTGTCAAAGGGCTCAATGTCTGAAAGTTACTCTCAAGATGGTTCAAGATAGAATGATGAGAGGGAGAGGGGCAAAATATAAACAATTGTTGAATCTGGGTAAAGTGTGTATGGGGGTTCTTTGTACTATTCTTGCAACTTTTCTGTAAGTTTGAATTACTTCAAAATAAGTTATGAAAGAGCTAAAAATTTATCATATATATATGTATACACATATAGGTCTGTATGCTCATATGTATAGAATTTAAGCCTCAAGTTACTGTACATCATCTTTTCTGTACACAAAAGCCACTCTCAAACATCCGCCAACTTCACACACTCACATGATATTGTTTATTATGGGGTGGATGGCATGCTGCTGTTCTCAGCTGCTCTCGTGTTGTCAAGTCCATGAGATAGCAGCATTCTGAAGTCCAAGTTGCAATGGAGAATGTTTGTGGCTCCCACTCTAGTGGCTTTGCTGCTGTGCAAAAGAATTCAATTCATGTCCTTCCTACACTAATTGGAGGGCAGTCTTTGCAAGCGCGCCAGTGCTTGCCTTTGTATTCATTCCACCGTCAGAGCATTACCAATTCAGGGAAATCCCATCGGCTTCGCAGAACACATCCATTAGTCCTGATGCTTTCTCCCAAACACACATTTTGCTTGCTGGTGCACAATCTGCGCCAGCTTGATCTGTTTTAATTTTTCACTGAAGTAATTCCCTCCTCTCCAGCCCATGCCAGGTGTGGAATGGAAAGCCAAATGCCCTCCTCAGACTCATCCACACACAGTTATCTTAGTCATGGTGAAGTGTTCAAAATTCCTCAGTTCCCTAGTTGAGTGCCATCCAAACAGCCAATCTGTTGTTTCAAACAAGGGCAGGTTTGGGGAATGGCAGGAGGGACAAATGATGTGTTCATGTAAATAGGATGAAAATTAGTCTTGGTATGTGTGGAATTCAAGGGCAATCTTTCCATGTAATACTCACTGAGGTTGGCATCATTACCCCACCCTTCAAAAACTTAGCAAGTGATTCATGTCAGAGATGCCACACTCATTCAGCATCATCCTTAATAAGCTTGACGATCTGTTACTTCCAAAATCACTGGAATAGGCTGTAGCTAGTGGACTTTTAGAATTTCTTTGGGTCCCTAGTATCCGAACCCTGCTGGGAACTCACCATGCATCTTGGTGGGAGGCAGACAGCGTCTCCCTAGAGCAGACATCGCTACTTTTTCCTAGCCTCCTTTGCAGCTAAGGCAGAAGCAGAGTCGGATGGGATGGGGGGAGGGGAGTCCCTCTGGTGGTGGTTCTGCCTATGTATGGTAGGGGTGTCCTCCCCAGACCCAGTTCTGTGGATTCTTTTTAGGTGAGATTACTACTAGACTCCCCTTTAGGTCTGGTACCATGAACAATAGAAGTGGTATACAATATTTATCTTTTATTTGTTTAATTACAGTTGACATTCAATATTATTTCATATTAGTTTCAGGTATACAGCAGTGGTTAGACATTTATATAATTTATGAAGTGATCCCCCTGACTAGTCTAGTACCCACCTGGCACTATACATAGTTATTACCATATTATTGACTATATTCCCTATGCTGTACTTGACATCCCCATGACTATTTTGTAATTACCAATTTCTATTTCTTAATCCCTTCACCTTTTTCACCCAGCCCCCCCCCCAACCCCTTCCCATCTGGTAACCATCAGTTTGTTCTCTGTATCTGAGTCTGCTCCAGTTTTTTTGTTTATTTTGTTCTTTAGATCCCACATAGAGGGTTCCAAAAAAATGTATACACATTTTAAGAAAGGAAAACTGTATTAAAATTGTAATACTCAATATATACCGATAACAAAAGATGAATACAAGTCACATTTGACTTCTGCAATTACAAGAGGTGCTGAAAGCGGTTATCATCAGCATTGATACTTCTGATTAGAGTGAACTATTGCTTGAGCAACGTTGACCCAAGCGTCCACTTGTATATTTTTCTTTGACACCCCTGGTATGAGTGATATCATATGGCATTTGTCTTATTTCACTTAGCGTAATACCCTCTAGGTCCATCCATGTTGTCGCAGATATGAAATTCTCTTAAGAAGCAAAGTATAAATTGCAAACTGGCTAATTCATATACTTGTCATTACTAAAACAACAAAATAAACACTATGACAATTGCTGCACAAAAAATGATCTTCCAAGCTATAGGTGTTTCCCACCTTTGACCCAGAAATCTCACTTCTAGGAATGTGTTCCACAGATACTATATTTTCACACAAGTGAAATAATGAAATGAGAGATGTGTGGTACTGTTTGTCATAGCAAAAACTGAAAACAACCCACATATCCCACCAAAGGGGACTGCTTAAATATCCCACAAACATACACTGGAATATTATGCAGCTATATATAAAAAAAATGACACAATGGACTATTACTCAGCCATAAAGAGTGAAATCTTGCCATTTGGGACAACATGGATGGACCTAGAGAGTATTATACTAAGTGAAATGAGTCAGAGAAAGACAAATACTATATGATGTTACTTATATGTGGAATCTAAAAACCAAAACAGAAACAAACTCATAGATGCAGAGAATAAACTGAGGTTGCCAGATGGGAGGGTGGTTGGAGAAGGGGGAAAAAGGCATTAAGATATGCAAATTGTCAGTTACGGAATAGTCATGGGATGTAAAGTACAGCCTACAGAATATAGTCAACAATATTGTAGTAACTATGGTGCCAGGTGGGTACTAGACTTATCAGGGTGATCATAAGGCACATATAAATGTCTAATCACTAATGTACACCATAAAACTATTGGTTTGTCGGAAAAGTCATGACTCATTTTTGCAATAAACAAGATAGAAAAAAATACGTCATGACTTTTCCGACAACCCAATAATATTGTATGTCAACTGTAATTGAAAAATTAAAAAATGAGAAAGCATTGAAATGGAAAAATCCATTTCAATATAAGAATGGATCTCAAGTCCTCTCTTGAGTTTTAAAAAACAAGGTATATAATTAGATGTACAGAAATCTATCGTCTATGTAATAAAAGGAAAATACAGGAACATATTTGTAATTGCTTATATAATAATAAAGATACTTTGGAAGGACACATAAGAAATAATATTTACTCATAGGTTAGTGAAGATGATGTGGGAATAGGGTGGTTGAGGCCTTTTCACTGTTTGCCTTTCTAGATTTTTCAACCATATGAATTAATTACCTATTCAAACAAAAAGAATACTAAAGTCAACACTTTTTTTTGTAACATAACTGCGTGCTTTATTGAGATACACAGTAAAGCAGTAATATAATACAATAGTAAGGCATATATTTGGTGAAGTCTGATATGTTGTGAAAATGCAGTAAAACTGAAGTTTAAAAAAATAATTAGTAAATGTTACAGTGTTGGTGTTAAAACACAATATATTATGATACTCAAGTAAGAACCCAGTACCTGAAAACAATGAGATAACATGCCATGTGATGTTTATGCTTCAGTTACATTGATTATGATTTACAGTTTAATACTCGGTGGTTATAAAGAACACGAAATAATGTCCAAATTATGCTTAAAACGTAGCAATAAAGCTCTCAATTTTTATTCATATATTTTGACAGACTCACTCCAGAACTAATGTCTAAAAGATAAAACAAAAGATTAAAACAAAATTATGCACTCTACTTATCTCTGATTTTAGAATGAAACTTAAACTTCTTAGTAGGAGGGAACCCCTTGTTTTAAATCATGGTTCAAAAAAAATCCTCAGATAAAGAAAAAAGTCCAGAGTCACATAAAGGAAAAAAATGCAAGACAGAAATAAAATCTTCATGTAATTTGTTACCTTAGAGCTTTGGGTTTTCTTTTGGAAATTAAAAAAAGAAAAAGAAAATGGAGAAAAATGTTCACACAATGGACAAGTGGTGAAGCTGTGAAATCAGGTGTGCACAATTATTAGGAACACCCCAAAACCAAAGTGAGGTAGAAATAGCATGAGAAGCCATGTTTGATGTTAATTATCATTAATAAAATAATGGACAAAACCCACTCTCCCAAAGTTAATTACACTTGATGTAAGAGGTAACAGATTTGCAAAATAATAGGTCACACGGTGATTTCTATTGAATGATTTTTAAAAATCACACTAAGATGAAATGAAAGAGTAAAGCTTTTTCCTACGTTAGTCCTCTTGAGTTTTTCTCCTCTTTTTGAACAATGTTTGTTTGTTCATAGATTTAACCTGCCTAATCCACCACACAGGGTTGGGAGTACCTTTTGGAATATTTGAATCAATCTGCATTCCCACTTACAAGCCTGTGTGGAATTACTACTTGTAGAGAAATGTGAAGGAAGGAAGCAGAGTTCATGAAATTCTGGGTGGATATTTAACAGTATCACAGTGTGATGGGGCTACTTGTCTTACATTTCCCAAGGGTTGTTTTAAAGTAAGTCTTGTGGCATTTTAAAAACTCACTGCAATGGGAAAAAATATCTTAAAGAAAACAACAAAGAAAAACCAAGATACCCAACTTCTGTTTGATTGTGAGAAGAGGGAAGAATCATTTCATTGTAATTATAAAGATCTCTATGTATGGTTATGAACATTCATCCGATCCTTTGGCCATTCAAGAGTGGCCTACTCCCTCAGAGGGATCGGCTGGGAACCCAGAACCCTCCTCGTCTCTGGGAGTTTATGATGCCTTCTGCTGCTGACTTCCACTGAAGCATCATGAAATCTAAATCGTGGCATGGTCAACAGCAGAAAGCTGACTATATCAACCAATGGATTTTTCTGACATAATAAGTCCCGCGTACTCACTCATTCATATGTTCCTTTTGGAAAAAAAAAAGCAATCCTCTAGTTGTCATTGGAAACGTTCAAGTAAGAAACATCTGGAGCCTCAGACAATGTTTTCATGTAGTAGTTTCCCTCTGGCTTCAGTCTCCAGGGAAAAGTCATTCCAGACCAAGTGGCTAAGCCAGGATGACCGGAAGCAATTTCTTTCCAATAGCAAGTGTCAGGAACATTTGAACAAGGAATTGAAAAGGTCTCTTGAAATTTCGATCTATTTATCTATATACCTATAGTATCGACATACTTATAGACATATAGATGTAACATGAAAACCCACAGCTAGTTCCACTCAGTCAACAATTCCAAAAAGAGCAACGTGAAGTCATTTGGTGGTGTTAGAGGAAATCCTATCTTTAATATGCAAGAAAAGAAAAGCCATGAATTTCGTGTGGATATCACGCTAAAAGGATGCAAAACAATGCGCTGCCTCAAAGTGTGTGTGTGTGTGTGTGTGTGTGTGTGTGTGTGTGTGTGTGCGCATGTGTTTGTTTTTAGGGGTTTTTATAAACAACTTTTTTTTATAAAGCACACTTTAGTTTACAATCTTTCTTTATAACTGTTATAAATTTTTAAACAACCCAAAATGCGTTCCATATAAAGAAATGGCAAGTTATTTAGCTATCAAGATTTTACATGTAGTTTTCTTATAACTTTTTTTTGTACAATTGCATAGACGTGTAAAACCTGCCATTGTTAACAAAACAATAACAGACTTAGAAACTACTGAAATCTACAGTATAGTACCACTACCCTTCACAAAAATATAGATTTTTTTTTCTTGTAAACTCTTACTGTCTAATCCTCTTTGTTGTATGAATATTATAAAAACCATGCGGGAATCAGGAGTTGTAAAACATTTATTCTGCTCCTTCTTCATCTGTCATGACTGAAACTAAGGACTCCATCGCTCGGCCCAAATCATCTGCCAAGTGGAAAAGGCTTCCTACATTGTGTCCTGGAAAACAAGAAGAGAAAGTTTACACAGGGTGCAGGTATCATACCCCTGCCTTTATGCCATTTGGGAAACTGTTCCCCATTTCTTGGTGAGGACAACACAGAAGCTGCACTGCGGGAATATGCAACAGAGTTTGATTTTTCACCAGTTTCCAGGACGGAGCAAAGCCTTGTTAATGAAGCCATTCCACGTTGTTAGTATCAGCTTAATATTGGATCAGGCTTATTGGTGTCATTTACATGGAAAAATGTCCAAGACTGCACTCGTCTTCCCAATGTAAATATAGATTCAAAGGATTCCATGGATAAGCACAAGATTCCTGTCACCACAGGAATATTTCATGATGGGATGCACCTTTCCACCTTGTTGTGGAAGATTATTTACTCTATACTTGGACTAAAATTTTTTACTATCAAAAAACCATCACCAGGGGTGACCGGTTAGCTCACTTGGTTAGAGCGCAGGCTCATAACACCAAGGTTGCCAGGTCAATTTGCACATGGGCCAAGGAGCTGCGCCCTCAACAACTAGATTGAATTGAAAAAACGACTTGAGGGGCCGGCCGAGTGGCTCAGTTGGTTAAGAGCTCGCTCAAGAGTTTGAGCTCTGAGCAACAGCGGTTCGAGTCCAGCCCGAGCTGAGCAGCCGCTGAGCTGCCAACAGGTGGCAGGATGGCTCAGCTAAAAAAAAAGAAAAAGAAAAAACGACTTGATTGGGAGCTGATGGGTCCTGGAAAAACACACTGTTCCCCAATAAAATTTTTAAAAACAAACGAAAACCAAAAACCCATCACCATAATGATCACTGCCACCATTGGCACTCTAATTGCCATCACGGTTATCACCACTACTACCATCACCACACCAAGAAACTGTCCTTTCAAGGCTGTTTCAAACTGTAGGCTCACTTCGCAGACTATTTGCTTTCTGCTTTTACTCTGGTTGAAAAATAAACTCCTAAATGGACCTCTTGGTATGCTATTAACGTTTGAATTAGGAAGCTGAAGAATAAAAATCACTTCTCATTCCAAATTACTCTAGAGCCTAATTATAACATGACCCACATGTTTAGCATGGATTTGGGTACCCTGCGAGTCCATTTTTGATCTCCTTCTAAATGGGGGTTAACTATCAGAATAGCCTTTTAATAATAATGTGACGTGACCTAGCATTAATCCCCCAGCATGGAGCGCAAAGGCAGCACAATCAATGTCCCTGGGTACTTTGTGGCAAAATTCAGATCTAGTGAGAGATAATTAGAGACATACTGTATGACTCTGCCTTTTCATATATGTCCCATATTTTTATATGGCTAATTTTAATTCGTGGACATTAGTAAATCATTCCACTATTGAAGTACTGCCTATGGAACTAAAAATGCTTTACTAGGCTATTACTACCTTGCCATGAATCAACTTTACAGATTCCCATAATAATTGTTAAAGTCCCTATAAAAATTAAAGATAGACTAGGGCAGGTATTCTGTTCTAATATTTATTTCAAGAGACATATCGTTTTTATATATACGAGAGAGCAGATCTGAAGAGGATTCACAAGCAGGCACTTAAACAGTGATGGCACCAGATACAATTAAGACTTATTAAAAGTTTAATGCCATTCAGCCATTTATATTAAAGTGACCAAGTTTGTAAATCTCTTTGAGCTTTATGAGTGCAAAGAGTTTCAGTGAGTACTAATTACGTTTTTAAAAAGCACTTTGGATTTTGGTGGAGACTGCAAATATAGAAACATTTAACAAAGGATATGTATTTCTTACATAGAACGGGCCAATTGTTTGGCAGCCCTCAGTGGAAGTAAGGGTTTGATTTTTCTAAACCATAAAAACCATAGGAAGACATAGTGGGTCCTTTGCTGCTTCTTAGAGCTTAGAGTACAAATATATAACCGATGCCACCAGGTTACAGGGCTTCGCTTGTATCTATATTTGACTGCCCAGCAACCCTGGGAAAGCTGCACAATTATTCATGAATAACTAAAAATCGATGGACTATATGAACATTTTTAATTACGTGCAAATCTCAACAGCAATTAATGAGGCCAGTAAAAACAAAACCCAAGACTCTTACAACCTGATACCTGAATAGAATTCCATCTATTTGTCATTACCCACATCTGACTACAGTATAGTATAGTTCACCTGGTCATTAGAATATGTATTACGAAACATAAAATGGCGAAGAACTCATTTTTTCCCCATTGGCTTACTGTTAATAATCAAAACGTGTGTATTTTAGACTGTGCACTAGGGCATGTGGACTGCAGTTCTAAAGATAATAAAGACAAGTCAGTGGATTTATAGATTATAGCAGGTCCTTGGATAACATCATTTCGTTCATCATCGTTTCGTTATAATGTTGATGAGATGCCGTAGGAACCTAACTCTTGTTTATATCAATTAGCGTATAGTAAAAGTGGTGTCGTTATATTGGTCCACTTAAAGTCTCAGAGCTTATCGACAATGTTGAATGAGGACTTACTGTATATAATCACGTGGTGGGGCTACTCCTTGAAATGGTGTAGTTACTACTTGAATGGAAAACTCTTGAGTCTCTCAAGAGGCATACGTTCTAGGGGTGTCTGCTATTTAAAAAGTTACCAGGTAAAATAGAGGTTCATTATTCTTAATATACCATACATACTCCCACAAAATGTTTGGAGGCCTGTAACCTGTTTAGCTTGTTGATGTTCACAAATGACCTCATGGCTGTCCCTGTGCTAGAAAAATGAACGTTCAGTCACCATATCTATATTATGCAAACCTTGCTTTCTTTATAATTACCTGTTTCACCAGAATACTGCTTCTGGTATTTTTCATGGAGGTTTTCATTTAGAGCCAGAAAAAAAATTCTATCGCTGACAAAATTCTATCTCTGCCCCAAAGTATCTTTTCCATTGGAGGCATAAAAACTGCAACTGTGATACAGAAAATAGATTTGTACCCTGATGCTGCTGTCCATGTGTGTCAGGCAGAACATTAGCGAGGCCCTTCCTTTTACCTGACAGATGTCCCTAAAGTCAAAATGAAAATCTTATACTCCAAGCGCGGGAGGCACTGAAAAGCCGGCAGGATTCAGGCACCAGCAGCCAGCTTCAGGCGCAAGTTGACACAGAAATGCGCCTATAGAAAGCATCCATTTAATCCATTCTTAAGCAAGGACTGTTGAACACAAAGGCACCGTGCATTGAACATTAGGGCACTTGTATGTTTTTCCAAGTTGGTGCTAACTGCAACACACATTTAGTCTCACATGCCACCACTGCCTGAGGGAGCTGTTTTCCGCAGTGATTGGAACTGAGACTCGCTGGCAGTGATCCAAGACTTCTACAGCAATCTGGCCCTGTATTTTTTTTTATAAATACAATTCTCAAATAAATGGTGAGCATTTAACTGGCCAAAGCCAAGCCGGAATATTGCAGTGAAATTTGCTTATCTTTTCTTCACTCTAATTTCATCTTTGGGAAAAAAATATCGGGCCTACTGTACATTTGGGGTATTTTCATAGCATTACACATATCACTATTATTTTGATTCTCTGGCTTTCTGGAAACTTATCTGGCTACAGTGCACCTCAGGTCGTAAAGTTTCCAAATGCCTATAGGACTTCAATGATACGTGCTAGTGTTTTCTAGAATGTGTTCATGAGAGAAAACATGTTCATGGTGGTCAAAACTATGGTGCAACTTTTTACAAGTTAAAATACATTGTAAGGGGCACTTACCATTATAATGAACCCAAGAAGTCTCCCTGGGACCCCACTGCCCCAAGCCTTGGAAGGGAGCACTGGCGGATCATTAAATTCATTAGACAGGCATGGCATGGCATTGGCAGAATTTCGAGTATGACTCCTTATGTGTAAATGAATCTATGACTACTCTTGTCCATCCTGTTGCTAAGGATCCAGAACCTTCTCACAGAAGGACTCTCCACCCGTCCAACCTGTCTCCCGGATTAGTACATGCTATCGCTGTCCATGAGAGAGCTTTCCTTCTCACGTCCTTCACACTACGCTCTTGGTAAGGACAATGTTGTTTCACTTGGGATATCACTGAACACTTTGTCATCCACCAGTGATTTGATTAGGTAATTCAAGGTTCAGATAATATTGCTGGTTGAAGTATGGAGCAACTTTCACTATAACACCCTAAATCACATTCATTGATAATGCTGTACCTAACCTCCTTTGAACCCATAGAGGCATTAAAAAAACCTCTCAAGACTCCCAACATTCAATTTTCTTCCCTGATGGGTTAATGTTCTATCTGGCTCCAAATGATTAAAAAAAGGCATCCTCTAAGGGTCACGTTGAGATGACGTAAGCCTTTCAAACACCATTTTGTAAAGTGGCAGTAAAGCATAAGAGTTAAGAATGTGGCATTGGACCCCGACTGCCTGGATTCAAACCCTGGCTCTGTCACCTTGGACACACAGCTGCCCCTTTCACTGACTGAGATTCCTCATCTGTAAAATGGGCTTAATAGGCATACCTACCTCATAGGTTTGTCATGAAGAGTACATAATGAAAAAGATGGCAGGTCCTTAGAACAGTGCTTGGTACACAGTAAGTGCTCAAAAAATATTAGCTAAAGTGGGAAAAGAAAGCGTGTAGGAACCAGGAAAAAAAGAACAAAATGAAATGAAGTCATCCCACAAAAATAAAAACCAAGGGCACTGGCACAAAATGCTAGGGTCCTTGAAGTGGAAAGAAGCTTTATGACTCATCAATTATGCTCAAGGCTAAATTTATTTTGAAGATTTTGTTTGTGTTGTAAATGGCAACAGATGATGAACTGCAGGATTCCAACCCAGGGACTACAAAGGGTTGCCATTTTAAAGTGATTCCTGCTCCCCCAACCCTTGGTCCTGTCGTCATGGTGATGACAATGGCAGTGAACATTTGAGGAATATTCCTCATGAGCTGCAAGTGGAGAGGTGACTACCGTCCTTACATGATGACACGTGTAATACAAACATGCGCGTGCACGCACACAATTCTTACACAAACGCCAAACATAGAAAGCAGGATGAGACAGACAGAAGCCATGGCTGTGAGCCTGAATCTCACTAACCTCTCTCATTGGCTTCCCAGGGGTATTTCTTCCTTTAATAATAGAGAGAGGAAGAGGCAGAGATATCAGAAAGGAAAAAAAATCATGCATATAAATACAGTTTCATACCAATTTGCTTCTTTTACCAAACAAATGTTGAGATGACAATTCATTTATTCCCCTCTGAAAAAACAAAAAACAAAAAAAAAAACAGAAACAAAAGAACCCAAAAGACACATCTAGTCAAATAACCCTTTACATACACTTAAATCAGTGTAAACAGATAACATGACCCAGAAGACATCACTTATAGAATCCATGGAGATTACGTGGTAAAACTGGATGAAAGCTGGCACAGCATAGAAATCTGACAAATCAAACATTGTTTTCAAGGGCAACTGTAGAACCGCAAGCTAATGTCCCCCAAATCTCAGAAACTCTTCACTCTGGACTTGACAATCAACACGCCAAAACATAAACAGCAGCTGCCTTTGTGTGCTAAAAGTCTGCACCCCAAATGCAAGTAGGCCATCACAGAATCTAGATTCCATCCTCTTGGAAGAATTTCTTCTGTCTGGCAGAAGCTGAGTATACCCATGATGGGACTGGGGGCATTTGAGGAAACAGGAAGAAAAACAAGGCGGTGGGGGGGGAGTGGGGGAGAGAAGGTACGTCCTACTAACGGGCAAGCCACAGGGCCAGATCCAGGGAGAAGCCTTCAACTTTCTCTTAATTCAACAGGTATCAGCAGCTCTGAGAGTCAATGGCCAAAGACCCACTGGCCTTTGCTGTACAGCATCCTACATCTGTATGCATTTATTCATTTTTGAAAAGCAGGTTCCAATGAGAACGTTTTCTATAATATTTATAATTGGACAGATGTATAATCGGGGCCCTCTGGCCATACCTAGCATGCCCTGGGCATGCAATTTCCTTTTATCTCCGGGGTCTTCGAAATGAAATTTTGGTTTTCGAACTTGGACTTTCGCAATGGGACATTTCCAAAAACCATCTTCTATGAAATCCCAGTATTTAGAGCAAATCAAAGCAGAACTGTGAGAGATCCTCCACATCATGACCGCCCACACCCACCAACACCACCACGCTCAGGGGCTCCAAGAAAACGAAAACTCCTCGCAACAATGTGAAAACTACTAGTCTAGGATGAGGAAGTATGGAGCTCTATTATTCCAACAGAAATCATTTAGAACTCAAGTTTACGGCTCAAAACTTCTAGTCTACATTTAAAGGTTTTTTTTAAGTGTGACTTTTCCTTCCTTCTGAATTTTCCTAAGTGAGTCAGACATCTCTTAGGAGTATAAAAACTACACGTTTGACCATGTCATCATGGTCAAGGTATTCACGACCTTCCTCAAATCAGGGAAAAGAGAGAGAAATGGGTGCTGGTTCCTCAGTTGGGATGTTCCCAGTGTTTAGGCCCATATCAGATGACAGGAAAAAGGGGAGGAGGAGAACACCATTTTATTCTTGCTGGCTCAAATGAGTGCCAGCAATGAATTCTACCTCCATTCCCTTTAACGCCTTTGACTTCATAGTTATACTACCTGGTAGTGGACTAATTTCCTTTCCTACGAGATTATTAGCTCCTTGAGGGCAGGCCTACATGTTGCTTACCCATTTCTCTATCCCCAATATCTGGTACTTTACCTTGACCCTATGGGTATCTGATAAATGCTGGCTGAACTGAATTAGTAAGGTAGCCACTAGGTCATGGCCATGAGTCCTTCAGTGTTTCAGGCAACTTGACCCTGCTTGATATCCTCCAGCCTGGATGCCAAGAGCTGGTAACTTGTTCTGGATTGTAACTTTGGTCTATTTTTACAACTTCAGAACTTTAGGGAGTACAGTGATGTTAGAAAGCAATATGATTTAGTTTCAGAATACGATTATGGTTCCTAGCATGATAAAGGTTGCATACCTTTATGAACTCTACACCAAGCCATATTCAGAGTTCAGGATCAACTGGTCCTGGCTGAAAATGCAGCACATGATTTGGGTTTTGTTCCAGGTACTTCTCCAGGAACCATGTTTTATGTAAAATGGACTTCCCAGAGCCATGTTAACCCTGACCTCTTGCAAAGTTCTCCCTCATCACTTGGGTTCCAATGGACTCATAAGCATAGTACAAAAGGAAGGTACTCTTCTCGTTTAAAAAAAGTTAAAAGAAATAATGTTTTCTACTATTAGGAATAGTTCTGCATTGATGCAACAGGCTGACTGGTTGCCGTTAAGAAAATTATCAATACATAAATACACGTACCAGATAAAGGTTTTATTTCATAGATGCCTTCTTTGGAAGTGCATTTCCTGAGACATTCATTCAGGGTGTCCATCTGGCAGTGTGGTATGTTGTCAGGAAATGAATCAAGAGAAAAGGGAAGCGTGTTGGAGAGTCCTGAGTCTAAATAAAGAGTTTGGTCAGGCCTGGAGCAGTCGAGTTTTCCAGGCAGTATGACTTGAGGTGATCCATTGTAATTCTTTAGTTCAGGGTCAGAATCATAGGACATTACTGTTTCTGGGTACCTTTAGCTTCTTTATCTCACTTCATTGACCATTTAGAAAGGTTTAGAATGAGTCCCTTGCTATACTTTACATGGAAACATGCTGGATCTTTGGTGAACACGGATATAAATGCACAGTTTTGTTGAGCTGAGAGTTAATCAGCACTGAAGCCCATGTCATGAGCTAGAATGGACAACAAAATAATAGCGTAAAGCACGGACTGGCAAACTTCTTCTATAAAGGGCCAGAAAGTAAATATTTTAGCCTGTGCAGGCCACAGCCTCTGTAGCAACTATTCTACTCTGCCACAACTACTCAGCCCTTGTAGTGGGAAAGCAACCACTGACAATATGAATGGGTATGGCTGTTTTGCAATAAAATTTTATTTACAAAAACAGGCCGTGGACCACATCTGACCCATGGACTGGTTTGCCGGCCCCTACTGTAAAGGAGTAAGAGCTGAGATTCTTTATGGAAGCAGACAGGAAACAGAACGGTGCCTGAAAGGGGGGCCATAATGCTGCTGTGGTTCTTTTTTTTTTTTTTAGATTTTTTTTTATTGGGGAATTGGGGGGATGGGAACGGTGCTGGGGAATTGGGGGAAGGGGAACAGACATGTTGCTGTCGTTTTGTTCTTCAGTTTAGTTGTAGAGGACGTTGCTTCACTGGCCCAAGTTGGTACCATCATTGCGCTCTTCC
>NW_017732118.1:142950-155481 GCF_001890085.2 Hipposideros armiger
TAGCCCATGGCAACCCACTGCCACAGGGGCTGCAGCCTACGCGGTCGCCGGCGACTCACGGCAGCCCAGCTCCAGGCTGAGCTGTTGTTCAGCATCTTAGCTGTGGAGGGCAGTGTCACTGGCCCTCAAATGTGGGATCCGAACCGGGGCCCTCTGGCGTCCCAAGCCGGTTCTTAACCATCGCGCCATTCGGTCGGCCTGCTGCTGTGATTCTTTATGTTGCTCTTCCATCAAAGCAGCACAGATAAGACTTGAATTCTAAAGGATGGCAGGTTTTGCACAGCTGCTGGGCTGGTCGTTTAGAGGTATTTAACAGAATGTGTGTGGGCTTATTCAGAAGGGGTAGTATGAGAGGGAGAGGCTGGTATGGGCTGTTGGGAATAGAATGAATGTGGCACAGATCAGCAGGTAAGAGATTATACTGGCAGCAGAAATACGCACATAGCACTGCTAACTGCTTCTGAATTGTCTTCCTGCACTAAGAGCTTATCTTGGATCCCGTTATTCATTAATCTATGTACCGTGGCACCTCACTTTTAGGGAGCCCAATACCATACCACAGACTCAGGAAGCATTTCTTTCATGAATACGCACATGTATAAAAATACCTTTGTTAGACTGCTAAGTGATCAGAGACATAGGGACAAATCGCTTAGAGAGTTCCTTTTTAAATTATGTTTCTTCATTCTACCCATGTAGTTAGTGTTCCTATAGAATAACGGTGAAGATTTAGAAAGTGTCTTGCAGCAGATAATGATTTTTATTACAGTGGAATTCAACTTCCACATATACTTATAGACAGATGGACAGATTATAGATAAATAGACAGATTAGATAGAAATTGGCTAACATTCCGTGTTTAATTCACACCAAGCCACTCAAATTCCCCAAGTGGCTGTGAACAGCTAACTATATCTAGAGATTAATCAGGAAAGATATAATCACAAAGCTAAATGTGTACACATTCACACCTCGAACACCCTGCAGTTTATATTGGCTATTATGCAGGATAGTTTGGCCCTCCGTTTATTACTAAATGGAGAAGCATGCAACCCCTTTATTAATTTGGATAATGGTTTAGCAAGGCCATGGAGATAAGATCAGAAGGCTAATTTAACTTGCTGAATGGCCATGAACCAGGCACTGCAGTTCTTTGGGCTTCCAGGTACTTTTAGTGAACATGAAAGATGAAGATTAGCAGCTACCTTAGGACTTGAACTCTAAGTTGAAACTGTGGTGGTGGGGAGTCGGGAGAGGGTAACGAAGTTGTAAATTTCAAGTACACAGTAACTCCCCTATCTATATACTTTATATTTGTGGACAACATAGTATTTTTTTTTAAAAGGTGTTCTCCTCTGTGGACAATTATCTAGCAGGGTTAAGTAAACTGTGAGGTGGTATTTAAGAGCACATTTCTACTAAATGTGAGACCTCTGGCTCTGACATCTGTTTTCAGTTACTCGAACAGCTGTCTGAAACAGCTGTAGCTACCGTGAACTTCATTTTTTGGTAACATAACAGGAACACGGACGGCAGACTTAGAATAAAAGTACAATGTCCTGTAAGACATTAATAAGGTCTTGGCAGAAACTTCCATGGTAAAAACTCTAAAACTGAAGTTTTAAAAACAAGATATCCACCTGGGTAAGGAAGTCTGAGATTGGTTAGATCAATATTTTTAAACCACTGGATCAGCAAAATCCATTTGGTGGATCACAACCAGTAGTTTATTTTTCAATCAATAAAACAGAGCAACAGTGTGAATTATATGCAGTACGGAAAGTATAGCTTCTTGAAACTTTTGCTTCTGTTCTTTGTATATACATCATTTATGTGACTAGATTTTCTGTTTAATATCAACCTAAAATACCTACTAACTGGTAAGGATTCCCATTAAACCTTACCACACACACACAGGGTGACAAAAAATGTATAGACATCTTAAGAAAGGAAAAAACTATATTAAATTTGCAATAAATATATA
Organism: Hipposideros armiger; assembly: GCF_001890085.2. Classification (NCBI taxonomy): domain Eukaryota; kingdom Metazoa; phylum Chordata; class Mammalia; order Chiroptera; family Hipposideridae; genus Hipposideros; species Hipposideros armiger. Next base: position 144,935 of record NW_017732118.1, read on the forward strand.
CCAATAACAAAAGATGAATACAAGTCATGTGTACACTTTTTTTGGGCAACTCCAGTGTATTCTCCATTCTTTCAAAATAAAAAAAACACACCCAATTTTTAGTTAGAAATAGGGCATCCCAAAATCCACTTTTTGGAGTATATTAATAATAAGCTTATTTTTACAATGAGACTTTTTATCCATTTGAATTTGGTGGGGGAAAGAGTTATGATAGTGCGATTTATAATATGCAACATATACCATATTTTGCCATGTATAATGTGCTCCTGTGTACAATGCGCACCATTTTTTGCCCAAACTTTCAGGGGAAAAATCTTTTGTTTTAATTCAAATTTTTATTTGTTTAGGTACTTGTTTTATGTATTATAATTTTAGCATTTATTTTTTAATGTATTATGGTACAAGAAATTTTATGTAACAAATAATTACAAAACACAAGAATAGATACAAGGTACAAGAAATTTTATGTACTGGTAATAAATTGACGATATTTACGCATTATAGAAGGCCAAGTTGCAAATTCGTGGTAAGTGCAACAAAACTGATTATCGTATTCCAGGGTATTATTTTGCATATGGATATTGTTATTGATTTCTAGAGTTACACTTTTAATTTATAAGCATAAATAAAAGAAATGAAAACATTTATATAGATACGGAATTAGTACTACCCATGTATAATGCGCATCCTTATTTTTCCCTCGCAAATGTGGGCAAACCTGTGCGCCTTATACACGGCAAAATGCCAAAATGCGGTATTTGGTTTTTGTCTTTTCCTGTGATAGAGGCACTGAGGTGACTTTTGTTATGTTAATGAGCACCTACCCGATGGGGGCTGGTAGCCAGTGGAGCCAACTATGTGATTAGAGGGTTGCAACTTTCAGTCCTATACCCAGACCTCCAGGGCTAGGAGAGGGACTGAAATTGAGTTCAATCACCAATAGCCAATGAGTTAATCAATCATGCCTTTGTGATGAAGCCTCCATAAAAACCAAACCGGAGGGGGTTTGGAAACCTGTGTGAGTGAACACATGGGGACTTGTGGAGAGTGGCGCTCCATAGAACCTATGTACCCTTTCCCCATACATTGCCCTCATGTCTCTTTCTTCTGGCTATTCCTGAGTTATATCCTTTTATAATAAACAGGCAACTAGTAAGGAAGCTTTTCCTGAGTTCTGTGAGTCACTCTAGAAAGTTAATCTAACCCAAAGGAGAGGGTCATTTGAACCTCCAATCACAGCCAGTGGGTCAGAAGCACAGGTGACAACCTGGACTTGAGATTGGCATCTGAAGTTGGGGACCAGGAGGCAGTCTTGTGGGCTGGCCCTTGACCTGTGGGATCTGACACTCTCTCCAGATAGACAGTGTCAGAATTCTAAGTGGAATTGTAGGATTCCCAGCTGTTGTCCAAGAATTGCTTGCTGGTGTGAGGAAAACCCCACACATTGGAATTGGGTGCAGAATCATAAAAAGGAGTAATAATAAGGCCTAATTTGGCAGGAAGTAGCAAGAGAAGAAAAAATGTCAAGGTCGCAGCATCACAGGAAGACCAGGCAGATCTAGCACTTTATCTACTCTCTCGCTACATCTTTTTGGGTTGTGTTTTCTTCAGGACAATGATTTTCATTCCTAGGCCACCGGGGTACTACTGAATAAGTAGGAATTTAGTTACTGGAATTGGTATCACAGAAAGCCTCCTTAACCCATATTTGAAAGCTCACATTAGCACTCAGGGGACAATACTGCTTCCATAAGCACTAATTCAGTAAACACTATGCAGGAGGCCTGAATACTTTCCCAAGTTTCCACAGCAGTAAATCAACATCATACAAGTAGCATCAGAGATGCTAACTGCCAAATACTGTATCAGAGGAAGCATGTTTCTAAGTCTTGCAGGTGGGTACTTCCATACCCATGTAGTGTCTAGCTTCAAGGACGCTAAAAGGGGGATGCAGGGAGAGGGTGCAAAAGATGTCACCTTTAAGACAATTAGGATGGACCAGAGGCCCAGTACAAAGGGGTTGCCTGGGAGAATCAGAGCATGAGCCCTGCTGTAGCCTCTTGTCTGTCACACCCTAGTTGTTTAGATGGGAAAGAAATGCGCAGGCACCAACAAGTAGCCACTAACTTCCCACAGAGTAGGTGACTAGCTTTCAGTTCAAGGGGCTGGGATGAGGCAGGGTCTGTGACCTTCCAGGGAAAGCTTGGAGTCAATGAAATGTGTGCTATACGTGGGGCCCAGCCCTGGCCGTACTAGTAGCTGTGTGATTTTGAAGAAGAAACTTGCTCGGCCTGTGGCTCACCCCCTATTGATCAAAAAGCATGCTTCTACGATTCATTTGTGTTGTCCCCATCTCCACTACAGCAATAATATTACTGTTCTGTGATTTGAACTAATTTGGAAGTCTGTATTCACGATTGACCATACACACCTTGAAGGCAAGGAACCTGGCACTTCTTTGCATCCCTAACCCCTCCACTGGTGCATAGTAGGTGCTAGTGAAAGCTGGCAGGATAAACGTGAAAGAAAGCCTGTGATTTATGTCAAATGGGCATATGGTCTTGTCATTGTAAATCAGGGCATCTAGGAAGAGGAGACAGCTAAGATAGTCAGTATGGGGATGGAGGTGGTGGGATGTAGGGTGGTGGGTGGGTGGAAGACAGATAAGATTTTTATCTGTGAGAAGCAACACATCAGAGGCGCTCGATGGTGAAAAGATGGCTGGCGCAGACATTTATAATTAACTTCCCCTGATGGTTCCTTAGCAACACTCTATAAGAACATTAATGCTTTTAATGTGAACTGCACAACATTTACTCATACATCAAGTAGCTAGGAAATGGCCAATGTTAACTTATGCTGAACAAAAACACGACTCCAGCCACCCTCCTCATTGCCCTTATGGAGAGGAACAAATAGGTTCTTGGCTGCCCTTCCCTCCCAGACTGCCCATTAGGGGGCCCAATCACTGGCCACAAAGCCTTGTTTTCCCTGTTCGGCTCCTCTAGGCTTTCCTCTGTTGGCTCACAGGTGATTGCTGCCAGTCTTTCTAGTCACTGAAGGGAAGTGGGTCAGTGACTTTGTTTTATGTCAGGGCAATTCGCGTAAATAAAGACTCCAAAAAATGAACAACAGTGGCACAGTACCTCCTCGGATGAGGCAAAACCTCTGAAGCTCGTACTGGCTGGTGGGAACATTTGGTGGGGTAAAATGCTGGTTTTGTAGGAGGGGCAAAGTACACAAGGTCAAAGTGATGGGGAGAAATCAAGGCGTTAAAATACGATTAATGTCTTTCTTTGTGAAGATTGTATTCTATCTATGGAAGTAAAAAAAATGAACAAACTAGTATATAAAGATTTACTTGTGCCTGTATTTAAGTGCTGGAATGATTCAATTTTTAAATATGAAGGGCGTCACATTGCAAGTCAGAGTCCCCACCACCCCTGTACACTAGGCATGTCCTGGACCTCGCTGTATCACATAGTAACTGTGTGTCCCTGGCAAAAGCACCACCAGGGCATTAATTTAGTTGTCTGTAAAAGTCACATCATCATTCCTCTTAAGTAAAGACTATCTCATAATGAACTCTTCAGACTAAGGTACTCTTCTTATTTCTAGAAACGTCTTGAGTACACAGGGATTTGAATTCAACCAGAATCCAAGGCTAGAAAATTAATTCATTCCAAACCAGAAAATCACATTTAAAAATAAAATCTCATAATGAACCCGAATTGGCATTCTATCAGCACGTGGTTACTGACACATGGCAAATACACACTAGCTGGGAATGGAAACGTGTGGCCTCACTCTAGTAAGTCCGAGTTGCTTCTAGGCGGTGGAGCTTACCTCTTGAACTTGGGAAGGAGTTGTTGAGTTGCTCCATCACTTCCTCTAACCCTGTGCTTGTGTCCTGGGGAGGACTGAGAAGATCTTCCTCGCCTTAATGAAAGCAAACACAAATAATGGCATATTACACTTAAGAAAAAAAATCAGTGGTACTAGAGAAAGGGTCCGCAATTGCATTTAAAAGTCCGTTATACATTCATTTCCACTTGCTCATAAATAACATACATAAAAATAACTCTTCAAGGTTAATGATTAGGGAACAACTCCTTAAAGGGAAGAATCCCATGCAGGGATTTATCTGTCATTATCTTTGGAGAAGAAAACTGTGTATCCATTTAGAAGTTAAGATAAAGTTGACACAAGTTTCTTATGCCCTATTAACAAATGGGAAACATTTTTCTTTATACTGAAAAATTAGTATTGAAAAGATACTTGCAGTGTCTTTGCAACACGCAAGAAAATAACACTGTGACATTTTGCATTTATGAAGGTAAAAAAGAAGTGGAGATACTGAGGTATTTTTCCCATTCTTTCCTTTGATATTTAACCAAAAATACAAACAAAACTCAAGTATCTTTGAAGTCCAACGTAACAGGGAGAAATAAGTGGTAAGTGACCTATATATATATGTGATGAAATATTCATGTTCTAAGTACTGTGACTATGGGGTACACTGGGGAGTTACATTCCTTACATGGGACTAATTTATCATAATGTTTTTAGAAGCTAGTAAGGGGAAATATGATTTTCCTTTTTCAGAATTTGTGAGGAGAGAATGATGATTTGGTAGGAAAGGAATTGAGGCATGTATGGTCTTCCTCTGGGAATGGGAGTCTCCTTGTACATTTTGTTGATCTTATAGGTTTTGTCTCTGTTAAAGAAATACACCTCAAATAGCATTTCAATAAGGGAGAAATTTCTTAAGTGCAAATGAAATTATTTTGAACTTTGACGGTCCCTGGAAACTAATTTTTCATTCAATCTTCTAATAGTGAGAATAACTTCTTTTCAATTTCAATTTGTTCAGCACATTGTCGCTTCCATCTCAAAGACCTTGTTCAGCAAATCAACAATAATGAACATACTTAAGGACAACCTCAGGTTCACATCTGATTTGGATATGATTGGAGAGCCAGTGATTTAATGACTTACATACGCTTGTCATTTCCTTTGGTCTATGCCAGTTAGATTTCCATCTATGATTATAATCCTACATTTATTATTAAGTTTTCATCCATGTTTTTTAAGCACAAGCTTAAAGAATCCTTGACAATGCTCACTATTAAGACAAAATCATATCCTAGGTGGATGTGAGGCTACATATCATTATTAGAATGGAGGGCTAAGGACCTAGGTAGCATATCACAGGAAAACTCTTTGAAATACTAAGGACAGGAAATGGATGCTGAAGAATTAAGGATACAAGGTGGAAAAGGAATTTACAATATCTATCTATCTACCTACCTACCTACCTATGTATGTATCTATCTTCCCTCCCCAACCCCCTTCCTGGCTTATACTTAAGCCTTTGGAAATGAAAAAATGAAATTCAGCATCCTTAGTTTCTTTTTTTCCTGAGTGTAAACTACCATTAGCTGGTGAGGATGGAGTGAATGAAATATTGGCAGAAGGAACAGGATCCTGACAACTGCAGGGTTGGTTCCATCTTTTGGTTCCATTACCAATGCAAATTTTTGCTCAACTGGGGAACATGAGGCATTTTTCATGGCACCAAATCCACTTTAGTGGTAGTATGCCTTACAGAATAAATCCGAACAGAGACACTCATGAACAATGATATTAATATTTCTGACAGTTTAAATACATCATACTGGAGCTCTAGGAACTCAATTGTACTGTGTTAAGATTCAGACACAGTTCAATGAAGTGACTGGCACTCCTCTCCCTGAATTATTTCATTATCAAATTATAGAGTATAAACCTAAGGATGTCAGCCAAGTTCATCTTTACAGATAAACTATCATCTGTAAGTCTCAAATATAACTGTGCAAGTACAAATGTAAAATTGGCTTATATGTTTTAATAGAAAACTTTTTAATGGCAGTGATCAATGTATCCATTCAAACATTTTTGAGTGCCTATTACATCCTAGGTTGCACATACACAAGTAAAGTATAACCTTCTTTTCTCAAGATTTTCTCAGTAAGTAAAAAAATCCTTTGGGTTTAACTAATCTTTTAAGAATCAGAATCAGATTTATCACATATATGCATGAGTAGAGGTGAATCAACACACAGAAAAATGCTTAACGCCTGGTATTTTCTGCGTCAAATTAAAGTAAAACCTTGGATTGTGAGTAACGTGGTTTGCAAGTGTTTCGCAAGATGAGCAAACATTTCTAATACATTTTAATGTGGTAAACGAGTGATGTCCTGCAATACGAGTAGTTTGTTTCCAGAATGAATTATGCTCGCAAACCAAGGTATTACTGTATACTGGAAAAGTTAAAACAGCTACATGATGCCTGAAATTAGAGTAATACGATGGGACTATTCAATACTGAGCCAGATTTTAAATGTCTATTTTTTGTTTGTTTTTAAGCTTTTTATTAAAATATAGCAAAATAAAAGATTATATTAGTTTCAGTATACACAATAGTCAACATTTGTATACCAAAAGAAGTGACCATCATGATAAGTCTAGCAACCATCTGACACTGTACCACGCTATCACAATATTATGGACTATAGTTCCTATGCTGTACATTACATCCCCATGACTTGTTTTAAATATGGAAATTTGAACCTCTAATTCCCCTTCACCTTCCCCCCCATTTTAATTTTTCAATTTCACTTGACATTCAATATTATATTAATTTTAGGTGTATAGCATAGTGGTTAAACATTTATGTAATTTAAGAAGTGATCCCCCTGAGTAGTCTAGTACCCATCTAGCACTACACGTAGTTATTGCCATATTAAATGTCTTTTAAAAAAAACCATAAAGATTTTAAAACAGTAAGGTTAGTTTATTTATTCAATTATTTATCAAAAGCCAACTATATGCCAAGCACTGTTCTGAGTGCTGGGGTTTCAGCAATAAACAACCCCAAAGCCCTGTCTCCATGGGACTGACATTCTTATGCAGGCGCACAGGCTGAACAGCTAGACAAGTCAATTATGCAGGTATGTCAGGTGGTGGGAACATTCAGAAGGGAGGGGTAGCGAGGGGCAGTGAGAAAGAATCTTCAGAAAGGGGAGAATTCATGGATGGTGTAGATGCCTGACCACTGCACTGTACACACACCTGATGCTGAATAATACTGAGTGTCAACTAGGATTTAATACATATATATAGTCACAGGATGTGGAGTACAGCATAGGGAATAATGTCAATGGAATTGTAAGTTACATATAATGTCAGAGGGGTAGTAGATTGGGGGAGGAGTGCTATCACTTTGTGAGGGGTGTAAATGTCTATTACATTGTTTTGTACACCTGAAACTAATAAATAAATAAGAAAGAAAGAAAGAGAGAGAGAAAGAGAAAGAAAGAAAGAAAGATAAAGAAAGAAGGAAAGAATGAATGAATGGAGGGGAGTCTTGGAAGCCCTCATTGATGAGGTGCAGTTGAGCAAAAATCAAAAACCTTAAGGACCTGAGGGTGGGAGCCATGTAGATAGTGGAGGGAAGAACACATCAGAGAGAACAGCCAATGCAGAGTTTGAGAGGCGACTGTGACTGGCTTACTCAAAGAACAGCAAGAAAAAGGTTAGTGTACCCAGAGTAGAGTGACCAAGACTTGGAGGGAGAATCCTTCCCTGGCCTAGGAATTTGAACTTGGTCACTTGATCTGCTGTGGGCAGTGGAATGTTAGCATATATGGCATAAGTAGAGGCTTTGTAATGACCTTGGATGGTTGGGCTTGGGCTGGCCCTCTTGTGCTTATGTGCCATAAGGAACACATGGCCGAGTCAGCCTGCTAATCCAAGGAGGGGGAGAGACGTGCACAGACGAGCCCAACTGCAAGCCTAGCTGAGCCTCCACCAAAACTCCAGCCAGCCAACAACAGATGCACGAATGAGAAATATGTAACCTGAGCATTTTGTGATTATTTTTTTTACATAGCAATAGCTGACTGATACTGTTTGAAGGCATCAAACCAGCAAGAATCCAATACTTAACGGATTGTCTAATCATACACTGATACGTAGCTAGAGTATAATGGGCAACCCAAAAATGTTCCTGAGTAATAATCCCTGTGATCACATGCCTCTCTCCATAAATTAAAAAAAAACATCATTTATTCAAATTACTTACTGAGTCCCAACTGTGTACCCTAGGAACTTGGTGAGTCCCACAAACACGCATAAAATTCCTTTTTGAATTATTAGCTATCGCTGTCATGGCTTGTCTGAAGTTGATCCAAAAAATGACGGGAACAGTTAAGAAATGAAATGTTTCAAAATACGGAAAGAAACAAAGTTAAAATATATGCTGATCTATATCAGCCTAACATGATAGACACTGCAGAAGTGAAGAAAAAAGAAGTGAAATGACTCAATTTAATCTGTGAAAAAAAGAAATGGAATGATTTGCGATGGGCAAGATATTCTTTCAAGTCTTCTGAAACTCACCATGACTTGAAGGCTTTCTTGAAGGGATGCTATCCCATCTGACTCAATTCCCTTTCCTCAATTCAAATGAGACTTTTCCTACTTGCCTAAAAAAGTGACTTTAGCCATAACCTGTGCAGCCTATGCAGAAGAGACACCAGAAACCTGATTCCTGTGATTTTGCTTACACCTAAGCAAACTATTTTCTCTTTATACAAAAGGAAGCTCTGTACTAGAGAATTCTTTTCTCTTAAAAAGGAGGCTGTGTATGAGCAAATATGCCCATCATTACTTTTCTTTGGATTACTTAAATCACATGTTTTGAACAATTTCCAGCTTGATGTGGGATTACCTCATGACTTATGTCTTTTCTGCCTTTCTCTAGTTTTTCAGAATAAAAAAAATGATTTATCCAGTGTCACATTAGCTTTAATTACTTTTAAAAATTATATTTGGGGTAGATGGTTTCAATTTGACATAACAATGCTGTGTAGAAGTTCTTTAATATATTATGGTATACAATGGTGATACTGTTATTAGCCAGTCAGTGTTGGATGGTGGTGAAAGATTAAAATTAGTAGTTAATATTCTTATTTTATTTTTAATGATATAATTGGCATATAACATTGTATTAGTTTTAGGTGTATAACAATGATTTGAATATCATGAATTGATATTGATTACCACAATTAGTCAATGTTCTTCACCAAACACAGTTACAAATTTTTTTTCTTGTGATGCCAACTTTTTAAGATTTACTCTTAGCAACTTTCAGATACAATACAGTATTGTTAACTACAGTCACCATGCTGTACATTACACCCGCAGGACATGTTTATTTTATAACTGCAGGTTTGTACTTTTTCAGCACCTTCACCCATTTCGCAACCCCCCCCCAACCTCAGCCAACCACCAATCTGTTCTCTGTATCTATGAATTTGGTTTGACTAGATTCCACAAATAAGTAAGATTATACATTGTTTGTCGTTCTCCATCTGATGTATCTCACTTAGCATAACGCCCTTAAGGTTATAAATAGCAGGATTTCATTCTTTTATGGCTGAATAATATTCCATTGTTTTTCTGTATGTATACATGTGTGTGTATATATCACCTTTTCTTTTTCCATTCCTCCAGTGATAGAAACAGGTCGATTCCAAGTCTTGGCTATTGGAAATAATGCTGCAATGAACATGGGGGTGCAGATACCTTTTCGGAATAGTGATTTTGTTTCCTTTGGATAAACACCCACTGGAATGACTGGATCATATGGTAGTTCCATTTTTAAGTTTTTGGGGAACCTCCATACTGTTTTCCATAGTGGCTGCACCAATTTACATTCCCACCAACAGTGCACAAGGGTTCCCTTTTCTCCACAACCTTGCTATCACTTATTTCTTGTCTTTCTAATGATAGCCATTCTGACAGGTGTAAGGTGATATCTCTTTGTGGTTTTGATTTGCATTTCTCTGGTGATTAGTGATGTTGAGCACCTTTTCCTGTACCCGTTGGCCATCTCTATGGTTTTTTTGGGAAAATGTTTATTTAGATGTTCTGCACATTTTAAAAATTCAGTTGTATGAGTTATTTATATATTTTGGATATTAACCCCTTATCAGAGATATAATTTGCAACTAGTTTCACCCATGCCATAGGTTGCCTTTTCATTTTGTTTATCTTTTCAGAAAAACACTTCTTAACTTCATTGATCTTCTCTATTGTCTTTTTGGACTCTATTTCCTTATTTCTGCTTTGATCTTCATTTTTCCTTCCACTAACTTTGGACGTCATTTGTTCTTCCTTGAGATATAAAGTTAGGTTGGTTATTTGAGATTTTTCTTGCTTCTTAATGTAGGCATTTATCATAAGAACTTCCCTCTTAGAATTGCTTTTCTTCTTGTACTGGGTTGTCGGAAAAGTCATGACGCATGTTTCCAACAGATGGCACTAGTTCATTTTTGGAAGTACTAGAGTTATTCACATCTATGTTATTGCTATGTCATTTGAAGGCTGACAGTTCAAGCTTCATTCTAAAAAAAATTGAGCGATTTGGTTGAGTTTTGGAGATTTTACAACAAGTTGAAGATGGAAGACCAAACTGTGCATTTTTGCCATATTTTACTGTT
>NW_017732118.1:156506-206153 GCF_001890085.2 Hipposideros armiger
ATATATCATTGATTGATCTTTGTTCTTTATATAAATAAATGACCTTTGAAAAACATAGACAAAATACGTCATGACTTTTCTGACAACCCAATAATTTCTAGTTTCATAGCATTGTGGTCAGAAAAGATTATTTTAATTAATTAATTTATTATTTTTTTAAGCTGAGTCATTCTGTCATCTGTTGGCAGCTCAGCGGCTGCTCAGCTCGGGCTGGGAATCGAACCACTGTTGCTCAGAGCTCAAACTCTTGAGCGAGCTCTTAACCAACTGAGCCACTTGGCCGGCCCTAGATTATTTTAATTGTCTAGAATTTTTAAGACTTGTTTTGTGACCTAACATATGATCAATCTGGAGAATATTCCATGCGCATGTGAGAAGGTGTACTGTGTTGCTTTTGGGTGGATTGCTGTGTATATACAGAGGGTACCAAAAAAAAATGTTTACAGATTTTAAGAAAGGAAAAAACTGTATTAAAATTACACTGATGGTAACCACTTTGAGCACCTCTTGTAACTGCAAAAGTCAAACGTGACTTGTATTCATCTTTTGTTGTCAGTATATATTGAGTATTATAATTTTAGTAGTTGTTTTCCTTTCTTAAAACGTGTATACTTTTTTTGGTATCCTCTGTATACACATATCTGTTAAGTTCATCTGGGTTAACATGTCATTTAAGGCCAATGTTTCCTTATTGGTTTTTTGTCTGGATCATCTACTCATTGATAAAAGTGGGGTTATTAAAGTCCCCTACTGTTATTGTGTTGCTATCCATTTCTCCCTTTAGGTCTGTAATATTTGCTTTACATATTTAGGTGCTCCTATGTTGGGTTATCTAAATATTTATAAAAGTTTTATCCTCTTTTTGGATTGATCCCTTTATGTAATGCCCTTGTCTCTTATTATTGTCTTTGTTTTAAAGTTTATTTTGCTGATATAAGTATTGCTACTCCAGCTTTCCTCTGACTTCCATTTCATGGACTTTTTCTATCTGTTCACTTTCATTCTGCATGTGTCCTTACGTCTGAAGTTAATTTCATGTAGGAAAAATATGGTTACGTCTTTTTAAAAAAGAATCCATTCAGGGCCGGCCGAGTGGCTCAGTTGCTTAAGGGCTCGCTCAAGAGTTTGAGCTCTGAGCAACAGCGGTTCGATGCCCGGCCCGAGCTGAGCAGCTGCTGAGCTGCCAACAGGTGGCAGGATGGCTCAGTTTAAAAAAAAAGAATCCATTAAAAAGAATCCATTCAGCCACTCTGTCTTTTGATTGCAGAATTTAGTCTCTTTACATTTAAAGAAACTTTTGATAGGTATGTACTTATTGCCATTTTAAAAATTCTTTTCTGGCTGTTTTGTAGTGCCTCTGTTACTTTCTTGCTTGCTTCCTTTGTGATTTGATGATTCTCTGTAGTGGTATGCTTAGATTCCTTTATCTTTTGTGTATCTCCCATAGGTTTTTGCTTTGTGGTTACCATGAGGTTTACATAGAACATATTTATAACAGTCTATTTTAAGTTGATATCAACTAAGTTCAAATGCATTCTAAAGTTCTATATTTTCACTCTTGCCCCCACAATGTTTTAGATGTCACAGCTTTTGATTTTGTGTATCTACTAACAAAATATTGTAATTTTAATTATCTTTACTGCTTTTGTCTTTTAACCTTCATACTAGATTAATATATCATGAAACTCCCTTCTGGCCTGCAAAGTTTCTGCAAAAAATACTGCTGATGGTCTTACAGGAGTTCCCTGGTATGTAAACAAGTTGTTTCACTGTTGCTGCTTTTTAAGATTAAGATTCTCTTCTTGTCTCTAACTTTTGACAACGTGGGTCTCTTAATTTTGAAATCTCTGGGCTTCTGGATCTGGATGTCTGTTTCCTTCCTCAGGTTAGGAAAATTTTCTGCCTCTTTCTTCTTCCTCTGGGACCCCCATAGTGTGAATATTTGTTGGCTTGATGGCATCCCCAAAAGTTCCTCAAGCTAGTGTTACTTTTTTTTTTCTCCTCCAATGGATGAATTTCAGTGACCTGTCTTTAAGTTTGCTGATGCTTTCTTCTATTCATCTAATGTGTTGAAATCCTTGTAGTGTATTCTTCCGTGCAGTTATTTCATTCTTCAGCTTTATGATTTATGTTTGGTAACTTGCTTATATTTTCTCTCTCTTTGTTGAAATTTTCAACTTTGTTCATGCATTGCTCTCCTGACCTCAATGGGCATCTTTATAACCATTACTTTGAACTCTGTATCAGGAAAATCACTTATCTCCATTATTTCATGAAGGTCTTTTTTGAGGTTTTACCTTGTTCTTTCATTTTGAACATATTTCCTATTTCTTCATTTTCCTTGACTCTCTCTGTTGGTTTCTACGCATTAGATAAAACAGCCACCTCTCCTAGTCCTGAAGGAATGGTCTCATGTAGGAGATGAACCTTATCTTTCAACTCTGCCCTAGCTCTTGGTTGTCTCTCAAACCTCGGTGACAGTCCAAGCTGCCTTCTTTGTTCTCAGTGGTTCCCAGTAGGTGACAGTGTGCCAAGATCTGTCAGTGTCCCAAAGGGGAGGATCTCAATCAGCACCTAGGTGCCAGGTGATTTAAAAGCTCAACAACCTTCGGGCAGCAGCTTTTAAAGTATGTAAATAGACCTCTTTTACAGAAAGACTGGGAGATGCGAGTTTCTGTCTGCTTCCTCTGCACTGAGCCGTGGAGGGAGAGCCATTTAAAAGTTGTTGTTTGCTACCAATCCCATTGAACCCATGAACACAAGCCCTGATGGCTACCAGAACCTGCTTATCAAGGGATATGGCCTTTGGGTGGCAGCCACAAAAATCTGAACACTGGATATGTGCACAAACTCCTTTCTGGGAGATACCAGTGACCTGGAGCAAGGCAGGAGAGGAGGAAGATGGCTCCTACTGGTCTCCCCATCTCTGGAGAGTCAGCCTCTATATGTGCGTTAAATTAGAAACCTGCTCCTCAGGCTGAAGCTGTTAAAATAAACAGTCCTCTTTCATGGGAAGAGCGGGCACATTTCAGTCTGCTGCCCTTGCCTTGGGGAGTTAGCCATGGTGAGTCCCATGGTAAGTCCATGTCAGCCCTTTAAGAATTCTCTTAAGACTATAGCTTTATGGTTCTCTTGGATGAAAGCCCTGTTGACTCCAAAGCTAGATGTTTGGGGGGCTCATCTTAAAGATGGAAGTCTAAAAGTTGGGTTTCAAACCTTTCACTCCTTACAGAGAAGCTTGGAGTTCCTTCCTGGGTGTGTTGCCATGCCAAGGGTGGGGTTTAGAGCGAGATTGTGTCTCAGCTTCTCCTACCCATTTCGATGTAGGTTTTTGTTGTCATTTGCCCAATATTATAGGAGTTACTCAACTAGTTCCTGTATTTCTTTCAGAGGGAATTGTTTTGTATGTAGCTGTAGATCCGGTGTGTCTATTGTGGTGTCTCTTCTGTTGCCATCTTGAACCAGAACCTCCAGCTAAATTTCTTAAGTATGTGGATTGTTCCATATCTATACAAGAACGTATTGTGCTTAATTTGTAAAACAGTCATTCAACAGGCACTTTACTGAACGTTTGCTGCACAGAAGGTGCTCAAATGGGAAAGAAAACGAGCAAGAATTAGTCCTCACTCTTAAGGAGCTTAAGTTCTAGAAACAAATGCTAATAACTGACTGCAAAACAGAACAAATTAAAAGATATAATGCATGATTAAGCTGTATAACGCATGATGAAGTTCCCCCAAAAGACTAAATGAGTGAAAACAAAGGATGGTATGTTTCAGATTATGAAATCATTGTACGCTGTGCCAGAGATGAATGACAGCATAAATCAGTGACAGCACAGATCAGTGAAATATGTGTGGACAGGTACTGGGTCTACAAATAGAGACAGCGAGGTCATGTTTGAAGGCAGTAAAAAATTGGGCTGGAGAGGAAGGTGGATTTTGAATACCATGCCAAGGAGGGCGGACTTGATTCTATAGGCAAACAGGAGTCACAAAACTACTGAAGGAGAAGAAGAATATGCAATCTGAATGTTAGGAGAGTAACTGGTAATATTTGAAAGATGGCTTGGAAAGGGAGAGAGACCAAAACCAGAGACACCAATTAGGAGAGAATTCATATTGTCTATTTAGCTGATCACATGATAAAGGCTACATTTGGGCAGAGGCAGCTGAATTGGTGGTAGGAGGACGTAGCTATAGGAGGGAGGGAAAGGGTTGGTTGTAGAGGCAACGGATATGTTTAGTACTCTGGTTGTGATGATCATGGGATGTATACATAGGCCCAAGCTCATCATGTAAAATTTGTTTTGTATATCAATTATGCCTCAAGGAAGCAAAAAAAATAAAAAGAAGGTAGATAAAGGAAGAAAGTGTGGGAAATGACTGCCTTTGTGTAGTTTGTTAAATTGGAAAGGATATTCTAGAGGTTGAGCATGATTTCAGATTGGGTTTCGTGTTTTTTGTTTTGTTTTGGTTGTTTAAATTTTATTGGGGAACAGCCATGGTCATTGGTTACACATTGCTTTCATGCTGCAATGGCATAGTTGACTCTTTTAGGGAGGATGCAGCTCACAGTGGCCCATGCGGGGATCGAACTGGCAACCTTGGTGTTATTAGCACCACACTCTAACTGAGCTAACCAGTCACTCCCTGGGTTACATTTTTATCAATGGTTTGACGATTGAGAAAGATATAACATCACCTAGGTGGTCATTGGGTATCAAATATTTCACTTGAATCCAATGATGAGTACACAAGCAGGCAAATCCAAATTGAGGAACATTCTACAAAACAACTGATCTCCCCTCTTCTAAAATGTCAGTGTCATGAAAAATGTAGAGAGGCTGGGGAATCCTTCTAGATTAAAGGAGGCTAAAGAGACATGGTAAGGAAATGCAAAGCATGACCCTTCATTGGATGAAAAAAAGGTAAAAAGCTCTAAAGAAATTAGTGGCAGAATTGAGGCTATTTGAATTTAAATTATATATTAGATAACAGTATTGTGTCCGTGTTAATTCCCTGCATGTGCTAATTCTATTGTAGTTATGTAAGAGAATATCCCTCACCTTGGATATGTGTTGAAGGACTTAGGGGTAAAATGTCATTATTATGAAACATAATCATGAAATGGGTCAGTGAAATGAAAAGCAAAATCAACAAACAATACATGCACATAAAGTAATATATATATATATATATATATATGTTAACATAAGATATACATAGATGTGGCTATAAATAAAACAAATGTGGCAAAATGGTGAATTAACTGCAATTCTGCCATAAATTTGAAATTGTTCCTAATCAGAAGCTAGATCGTCATTTGATAAAAGAGCTGTTAGGAAGTCACAGGCTCCTGTGTATGTGTAGCTCATGAAAGCCAAAATAACTTAACTTAGTTAATTTCTCTTTCTTTGTCTTAACTTAGTTAATTTCTCTTTCTTTGTCTTTTCAAATAGAGAATGTAAACTTTATTAGAACACTCTGCCAGTTAAAAAAAATGTATAAACACACATATGGTACACAGAGACTTACCAGTGATAAGTATTTCATGGTCTGAGGAAGCACTCCACTCCTTAGATCACCTAGTATGACTTCACCCATAACTCACTTTCAAAAAGTCACTGGGGTTGTAGATCTAAAGAATCCAACTCTCTACCCAGAATATGGTTCAGCAAATGCCAGCCTTATCACGTTTTAGACCTTCAAAGCATGAATATACACACTGCATTTATTTAAATACCTGTGTGCATCCTTCAAGGAGATGGTCGGGTTTTTTCTTCTTCAATTAAATTGGCTTATATATACAGTTGGCTTATAGATACAGTTGGAAAAAAATCTCCTTTGAATTCAGTCTTTTCTTTCAGAGAACAAACTTAACAACAGAGCCTATCGAATTTATATTGGCAAGGCATCTCTTAGCCTAACCACAGCCAATGGAATACAGCATTTCGTTCCTTACGTCTGGCTCTGCCACGATCCTCTCTGCTCCACAAATCATCAGGACCACAGCCTGAGGTGTACGTGAATTAGGGTGCTTTCATGCGCACGCTGCCTCTTCGCCAGTGTTGACGGGCCTAAATAATTAATGCTTCTAAGCACTCAGGGCCCCGAGTCTCACTAAAAGATGTGACTCAGCATCATGCTGCACTTACTTCAAAAATGGGGGGAAACCCTGCATTAGGAAATAACAGAAGTACTAAAACTCAGTTGTTTGGAGGAATTTATAGACTTTTCAAAAGCATATGATTTTGTTTTTCAGATGCCGATTGATCATTTCGTCCCCACAGTGCATTTGCTATACTCATATCTCACATGGAGAGATTGCCCTTCATTACTGAGGTGGGGTAAAGCCAGGAAAACAAAGAGAATACACCTTCTCTTCCTTCACAAAAGAACCACCACCTGGCTTTCCGACAAGGTTTGATTTCTCTGGAGGATATACCTCTGCCCACTGCTCAAGGTTCTTGAAGTTCATCGGATTTGCTTCCACCACATTCTCTCCCTCCTCAGAAATGCTCATCTCCTCAGAGCCCTCATCCACCGTCCTTAATATCGATCTTAATTCGTACAGACCTCACCACCATGTGGATGAGCCCACCAACCCTGGCCTTATCAACCCGTGACCGTACCCCTCACTGACCTCCGTGTACAATTTTTAGCAGCTCACTGGGAGGCTATACCTTTGATGTAGGCATTGCTCAAAAGTAGTATTTTACTTCCATGATGCCCAACTTTCGGATTTTCCTAATCTCCCACCATAAAACTCATTCACACCCTGGGCCCTTCCTTTCCGTCCCATCAGTCTGGGTTAGGCGCTCTGCCTCTCTCTATTCTACCCTCATGGACGATCTTAAGTATCAAATGACCTCCTCGACGTCTCATGATGCCAGGCTACAGAGCTTTAAGTGTGAGGGCTCAAGGAGTCCCCTGTCTCTTTCTTTCTGTGCGGTCAGATCAGGATGGTCAAGTAGAAGCAGTTTAGGACCCAGGGGAAAGCGCAGCACGGGGCTGACCCATGTTGGGCCTTAAGAGCGAAGGAAGAATGAAGAGGATGGACCAAATATTTGTGGCCCTCAGAAAACCACCTACTGTCTAGCCTAGTGCAGCAGGAAAAACCAATAAGCAGATGGCTGGCAACCCCTGTCCTGGCCATTTTCAAAGTGCACTGCAAAATGTCTTACTGGTTTTGACCTTCTCTTATCATTTATGCTTCATGAACTCCAGTTTGCTTAGAGCCAAGTGCTAGGTAGAGAACAACACTGAAGCAAGACACCCGACCTCGCTGACTGGTTCCTCAACAGTCATCTTTTACCTAAGCCCTCCCTGTTGCTTGCTAATGTTCCAAACGTGTCTTTACTTTTCCTCAAGCTGCACTCATTTTCAAGACAACCCGGTCTTTTATTTCACCGAAAAGACAGAAATTCTCCAACTTCCCTTCTCCTGGCTAAAAATGCTTTCTCAGAAGTGGCTAATGTGTTTCCCATGATCCAATGGGCTGTCATTTCTTTTCACTTCCCTTGAACCCTTTTCAGCACTTGACCTGTGGCCCACATCTTCTTTGAACCGATCCCTGTTCCCCACTCCTTCGCTACCCCATCATCCACATGGAGGTCTTCCCCAATGCACCGCATCCAAGCACCTTTGTTCTGTTATTTCTCATCTCAATTCTGTGGAGCTCGCACTCCAATCTCTGCAGCCTGCCCTTTTAAACCAGTTACAGACCCGGATTTTAACTTCTTTCTGGACATGACTTATACCTGCTAGTTCCTGAAACACAGTATATTCACAGTCAAAAGGATCACGATCTTCTTCCACCCAAATCCTCTCCCTTCATTTCTTTTCCTCACATTTGCCCGTCAGTCCCCCGGGCCCGGGTACACTTTTTCAAAGATGACTTTTTCTCACAGTCATCTCCTCCCATCCCATCGCTGATCTCTCTCAAGCCTAGGCCCTCAGAACTCCTATTAATGTCTCCCAACTGGTCTTTCTAACTATAAGAGTTTTACTTTGGGCCAGATACAGCTGCCAGAATATATATCTTTTTAGATATTTCTTACTTTGTATATGATTCACAGTGGCCCCCTGCCACTGACCAAAATGAGTCGAACACCTCTGCCCAACATTCGTATCAGTATAATGTGACCTCAACCTTCCTCTGCAGCTTTATTTTCCCCACCTCTTGGTTGGACCCTATCTTTCTACTAACTGGACCATTGTCTCCCAACCTTGGCCCAAGGTCCTCATTTCTACATCTTCAGTTATGTATTCCTTCCTCAAAGTACACGTGGTTCCTACTCCATCCTTTGCAACTCTGCACTAATATCAATTCATCATAAAGCCTTGTCTGGTCTCCAAAAATGAATGACACTTGAATACCCCACTGCCTTGTTCTGAAAAACTGAATGGCTGGCTCTCTGAGGGCTAAGACTACATCACTGATCTTTGTACCTCTAATGCATTTATTTATGACAATGCCTTGTCCAGAACTGATATTCAATCATGTAGCTATTGATTTGGACCTCTGAGCAAACCCTTCACCATTTCCAGACCTTAAGAGATAACAAAACCCAGGAGTAGCTAAGACGGACACTTACCCATGGATTCTGAAGTTTGACTGCCAACCACCCGGAGCAGCATGGGCTGACTGCTGTCTGACCTCTGAAGAGAGGTAGAAGGAGAGGAGGCCGTTGTACCATTCACCTTGGCCTCTGCCTGGGGCTGAGGCATTAAAAAAAAAACCAGAATTATTTTTCATAGTAAACACTCAATTAATTATATAAATAGAAAACTATTATATAGCCACTCGGGACTCAGAAATTACAAACTTTCCTACTTAGAAACCTCCCAAAGATGATTAAATTTGAGAAATGTCACTATTGAGGAGACCCACAGATATTGTCTTGGTATTTGAATTGTGCCCCCTTATATGTCTGAAAAATAAATTACAGCTATAGTGGAATACGATATATAAAATCAGATTAAATAACTGAAAGGTTTAGAAGGTCATGTGGAATGGTGAAGCCATGTGGGACCACAGAAATGTAGTGGAGAATTCATATTTTTGCGAAGTATTAAGTAGCAAGATGGAAAGAACGTATCTCAAAATTTAAAATTCCCAGAGAGCCAGGACCGTGTGCAGGTAGGGCCTACTACGATGCAGCATCTTGCTAGGTTTCCTATGGATGCTTGAAAAATGATGCTTTAGGGATTAGAAAAAGAACAACAACAAAAAAAGGTTGCCAGAAAATAAGACTAACTGCAAAAAAGAGAGCTCCATTTCAAGAGGTAAAAATTTTCCTTTTAGCAAACTAGTGGAAACCTTCTGCTACTTTTTAAAGATAAATTTTGAATCAGTTCAATAAAAAATACATGCGTAGGAAACAATGTTGAACAAATATTAATAAACACCCTAGTTTTCTGACTCATATCCTTTGTTATCTAGCACTTTGCTAGGCTAGGCACATACGAGGCACTCGGTAACAAATTGATGCTTGTTGCTCCTCTAACAAGGACTCTTGAGTTTTGTTTAGTTTTGTTGAAGGGAAAAATGAATTTTTGTAACTGTCCCGTGTTAGAGAGATGTGGGCCTCACTTGCTCCAGCAGCTGCCTTAGCCTGTGTAACTGGGACTCCAGCTGTTTATTGTGGTCTTCCAGGATCTGCATCCTGGCTTCTAGGCGGCCTTTGTGTTGACGCAGTAGCTTGGCCTCAGCAATGAGCTCAGCATCCCGGGGACTCTGGGGAGAGGTGGGCATCATTTCAGGAGGGGACGGCAGTGGAGACAGGCCTTTGTGTTCGTGCTGCTGCTTCAGACGATCATATTCTGCTTGCAGATTTCTGTTGGCATCAAAGAAGTGAAAAAAAAAGGAAAGAAGAAAAAACAAAGTAAGTTGAATGTCAACACCAGATTTTATATAAAATGGCAGAGAGATGACCACCACCAAACACAATAGCAAGCAAAAGAGAGGCACTTAATGAATGGATTTTATGATGACGATTAGCAATGCTAAAGAAAAACAAAATAAAATTGGAAGCATCTGCCCGGTGTGTGAGGGGAGATGCTTTTCAACCTTTTATTTTATACTAAAAGCCTTATTATGAGTGCTATGTTCAGATAAGTAAGCAGCAAAGGATTTAATCATTTTGTAAATACTTCTTTATAATGCCACGAGATTACAATTTTTATACCTCTATTGACACTGGTTTGCTTAAAAAAAATCACATATTTTCACCATCAATGGATAGGAACATAGTAATAGTGAACCCATGTACCCAGCACACTGCTTTAATATATGTAACATTTGCCATATATTCGTGGACAATTTTTGGAAGACACAAAATATGACAGTTCAAGCTGAAGCGCCCCCACATACCCTGCTCAATACCACCATTCTCACCATGACCCCCCAAAGAGATAATGCCACCCTGAATTCCAGGTCCATCAATACCGTATCCACAATTAGGTTGAACTTAATAAAGATGGTGCTATTCGGCTGTTTTTGAACCAACAAAATGGCCGTTTCATGTAATCCAATCCAACAGCATTATTTTGCACAATCTTAACTTTACGTTTAAGAACTTTAAGTATGTACATACCATTTTAAGAGTTGCTTTTCACCTTCAACACGGTTTTGGAGATTTATCCATGCTGATACATAATGGTTCGCGATTTTAAGTGTGGTAAGCTATTATTCTGCTGCTTGAATATGCCAACAACATTCTCCTGTCAGCGGACATTTTAAGTTTCCAACTTTTCACAATTACAAACAATGATGCAATGAACTTCCTTCTACCTGTGTCCTTGGGTACCTGTTTTAAGAGATCCCTTTACAGGACACATCTAGATATGGAATTGTTGGGTTCTAACAACTTGACCTTTACCATCGCTATCTATCAAATTGCTCTCCTAAGTGGTTTTACCAATTTACTCTCTTACAGGTAGTGAGCAAGGTTTTCCATTACACCACATTTTCACCAAATACTTGGTGTTATTGAATCTGCTGATTATGATGAATCTAATGGGTGCATGTTAATTGGCGCATTCCTGATTATTGGTGAGAATGAACTTCTTTTGTGTTAATTGGCTTTCCATGTTTCCTTTACTCATTTCCCTACTGGATTGCCTTTTTCTTACTCAAGTTTTGGATATATTCTGGATACTTATTTCTTTGCCAGCTATGTTCACAAGAAATATTATCTCCTACCCGTATCTCAGCGTGGCTTACCTTTAACTTTGTTCATGGCATCCTGTTGTACAAAAAACTCATATGTTAATGTACTCCTCCATGTTTTCTGCTTTATATGTCTTGCTTAAGAAAATCTTCTCTAAGCTTACATTTTCAAGTTTAAAATTTTGTTCTTCACATTTAGGACTTTAATTTACCCAGAATCTTTTGTGCTTGGTGTGAACATATTATCTACTTTTACTTTCCCCCATAGGTAACTTATTACCTATGAACTATACCCATTCATTGTATAGTTCTTTTCTCCATTGATTTCTAGTGGTACCCTGGCAATACAATGACTGTCCATAAATCCTTTAGTGTGCTTCTGAGCTCTCTATTCTATTCCGTTGGTTTCTTTGTGTGTCCCCTCCCCGTGCAGATGCCTCACCACAGCTTTAAATAAACTGGTGTCTGGTAGGCCTTCCCACATTTTTCTGCCTTAAAATTGTCATGGCTCTTCTAATCCCTTTCATCTCCTCCATGATTTTGGTGTCACATTTTCATATGAAAATTCTTGGTGAAATGTGGGGTTTGCATTACATTGAATTTATCAATTAAAATGGGAAGAACTGACTTCATGGTATTAAGTCTTCACATCCAGGAGTGTGGTGAAGCTCTTCATGTCTTCCAGTCTCATTTCATGTGCATTATTAATGTATAATTTACTGTGCCTTTTCATCTAGCTTTTCAGGTGGAATGCTTAAATAATTTATTTTTTATTTTTATGCTTTTTAATAAATAATTTAGGGTTACAGGTTTCCTTCTTGCTTTAGAATTGCTGATAATGCTATTTGGTACCTGGTGACTGATTAGAACTCTTTGATTTCTTCCAGTTACAATAAATACCAAAATAAGATGACAGATTTCTGTTGTTTTCAGGTGCTATTTCATCAAGTGAGAGAACTTCCTATCCACAAATAGAGAACCTCCTATCCACAAATGTGGGAGATCTATACCTATGAGAAAAGACATGAGATTCAAGTGAGGCAAGAAAGAGTTTTTCCATTGTCCAGTTTGAGAGAGTAAGATAATCTCATGACCAGTTTCCTATTAGGGAAATTTTTTCTGTTGTTCCACACCTGGAATGAATGTTCCACAGGTGACAGCATGTCTTCCAAAATGCTCAGATTCTGAATGATTGATCTCCACATTGAAGAAGAAGAAATAAAATTCAATCTATTCTTTTTTTTTTTTAAAGCTCTACCCTGTACCTAACATTACAAGTTTTCTAGGAATTTAAAGTCATGCAGGAAATCAATATATGATCTTTTTAATCTACAGGAATATAATCTCCTATCTGTCTAGATTGAAATCCCATCTGCTATATCGTCAAGAATAGTTGTGTGTCTAGTTTGTTTCATAGCAATCTGCTTTGACAAAGCAGTAATAAGAAGAGATTGATCAAAATAAGTTTCCCCTCAGCCAGATTCTGAACAATGGTCTTCTGGGTGTGAACCAATGCACGTAGTCATCCACATTAATTAAATCCAATTTTTAACCACTTCACTGACAGTCATCTATATGTTTCTGTGAACTTGAAACAGCATCCAATGTTCACAAGGTTTCACTTGATAGGAATTATCTTCTATTTTTCCCCCTTTTAGTATTCACTGAAAGAAACCCACCTTCATTGAAGTGTCCCAACTGGTAACATTTTTTTATGTAGAATCCTATTCAGGATACTTCTTTCTACCAGATTGGGTCATCCACAATGTTCTTTTTGAAAACACTGTTGTACTATTCTAAAAACAAACGATTACTACCTTGCCACCTATTTTTCACAAAGGTACTGACATTTTCTGGAGAGGTCTTCCTTGGTTTCTTGATCCTCTGGGTTTAGTTGTCCACAGAGCTCTCCTTTAATCAGTTATTTACAAGTGACTTTGTTCAGAAAACATGATTTAGTATATACAACACATTACATTTCTGTTTTTATGTTTTCCAGTGACAAACAGAAAAGGTCATTTGAATCAGCCAGGGCTTCCCAGAGCTGAGCTGTAAAGAATACCAATTGCTGCTAAGTAGAGCTATTCTTGCCTTCCCAGATGTTTGAAATTTCTCTTGGGAGGCCATTTCCTTAAAAACTCGCATCCTTCTTCAGTTCTGGAAGATTTTAAGCTATTATAGCTTCAGACATTGCTTCTCTGCCATTTCCTCCATTCTCCTGAAACGTCTAATAGGTGTATTTTAGAGCCTTGTGGTCAATTCCCCATCTCTTTTAATTGCTCATTTATATTTCTTATCATTTTCTCTTAGTGCTATGTAAAGTCCTCAGACTCATCTTTTAATTCATTTCTCTTCTCTGAGTCCAGTCTAAAATGTATCCTCTTTATTGAATCTAGTAGCTTCAATGATGATAGTTTTTATTTCCAAAGATGCTTTTTGGAAATAAGATCCATCTGTTTCTTAGTTTCTTGGTATTTTTTAATAAATGGTATTTCCTTATTTATGTCTTTGAGCATCCTAAATGTACGTACAAACAATCCTTGTTATACTGTTCTGTCATTTTACTTTCATCTAGGCTTCATTCATCTTTTGATGGTCAGTTTGGAGGGACTATCTCACTTCTTTATGGGCTTTGGATTTTGGTTTGAAGACACATTAAATAATGGAGTGTGTGTATTTTCTCTCATATTTTCCTCTCCTGCTGAACTCATCTATCTCCATAAAGTGGTTTTGTGGTTGTTCCCATCTGCCACTCAAAGGCCTCTGGTCTACTCTATGAGAGTCAGAGCTGATACTGGTAGTTGGCAGCTTCCACATTGAATGATGGGAGTGTAATTATTGCAAATTCCATCACCAGGCAGCATGGTTCGAGTGCTGGTATCAAGGTTCCGATGTTCTTCCCAGCTGTACTCCTCACCTCTTCCCCAGGCTCTACACATTAGGTCCACAGCTGCATATAAGCTGTGGTCCCCTGCAGCAGTCCAAATTGCTCTTTTTTCCAATTTTCTTTCAAGTGTAAGTATGCACGTGGATGTGTCCCTCCACGTGTGTTTTTGCAGGGCCCTTATTTCAAATGTCTGGCTTAGGCCCCCACCTTGTGAGGAGAGTTGTAATCCCTATTATTACAGTGGGAGCGGTAAGCCCCATTATGCCCCACACACTGCACCCTGAGTTTGGTTTTCTTTTCCATTTGTGGTCCACAGAGAAGTGCATCTTGTTTAAAAGCCCAGCTATGTCTCTTGCGTTTTTGTTTCACTCCATATATTATCTATCACTGGATAAATGGTAGGAGCAGAGGAAGATGCCTTAAAGCAAGAGCTAATGTTATCTTAATCAGAAGGCTCCCGGGACACATTGATTTTGTAGATGTATGCTCGAGGTTCCCCCTCAGTATTTATTCAAACTAAAGTCACCAGGACAGGATTAAATGAGCTAAACAACTGCCTTTCTCTTAAATATGTGACATACATAAACCTTCTATTAAGCTCAATAACAAATTTGATTCGGAGGGTCCAGTTTTTCCTCCCAAATCTCTGAGGCTGGACAAACTGTCATGCCAAATGTTTGAAAAGTCAGAAATAGCTCAAAAGAGGTTTCTTGGCCAGAAACCAAGTAAAATACAATGTTCTTTGATTTGAGTCTAAATTCTCTTTTAAAGGCATTTACAAATTTTCATGAAGATTATGAAGACAATTGATATTCAAGGAGCTGAATTAGAGATAACTTTTACTAACTGTTTCCTAATAAATATGGTCATGGTTACAGAGCTATGTTAGGGCATATTTTTGTTAGGGGCTGGGAAATAAAACCATTTAGCCCTTAAGTCTTATTTTCTTAAATTTAAAAACATCTATGCCAACACCATTCAAAGTATATCATAACGATAGATTTTGGGGATGCAGTATTTATAAAGCACGTAGGGGCCATCATTCCCAAAAAAGATTAATGAGATACTGACCATTGTTCCAAGGTAAGTTGTTTTAAAGCTTGCCCACAAATACACAATTTACTCATTTTATCAGATGGCTGTCAATTTATGTTGTTACTGATATCTATTTTGCTTTTCTTGAAGTTATACATGTACATCTCACCCCTACTGATTCTCTAATTATTAGAATGTATGTGGAATCATTTCAATAGAGATGAATATGTCAGCGATCAGACAACGACTCCACAGAGAATCTATTTACGTTCTTGATTATCTTGTAAATTATATTTCTCTGGTAGCTCCCTAAAGAACGCTAATTCAAATTCATTGCACATGGCTTCTGTCACCACAATTTCTTCTTGCATCTAGTCATCCTAAAAAAAAAGGTCTCCCATCCATTATTAATTTCTTATTCTCCATAGAGCTCAAAAAGATGCCTCCATTCTACAGCTATGTAGATGTAGCTGATTAATTTTATGTCATTAAGTGTATAAATGTGGTTGTCTAGATACAAAATTACATTTAGAAAACTTCCTAACCAAGTAATGACTATAGGAGATGAATCACATTGACCTAACCTCTACCTGCTGAAAACACGAAATCTCCTGGCCCCTCTAGCAATCATTACTCACTAAATGCTAGTTATGCTAAAGAGCATTACAACGATCTTTGTGTAGTTTCTATTAATTTACAGAAGCCAAGTGTTTCCAGCGTAGGTCATCTATTCTTTAAATGGAACTTCCCTACTATGTGTAATTATATAGTTGTACAATGGTATGTTTGAAATAAAGAATTGAAGGTCACTTTCCACTGATCGATGTCTTTTTAACAGTATTATAGCAAAGCATGAGCACACACAGGGTCTATTTCACAAAGTGGAAACAGCTACAAAGGTCTGTATCTAAAAAGAAATAGGCCCAGAGAAATCCAGCGTTACCCTCATCCAATATTAAAAGCAGCTAAATCATATCCACCAATCTGGATTCAAGGAAATGGAGTAAGTCATGTGGCACACTTACAGCAACTATGAATCCAGCAAATTAGCAATTTTTTTAAAAAGAAAAAGACAAAATTTGCAAGCAGGATGTATTTTAAAAACTGGAAATTGCATAGAGCCTTTTCGATTATAATAAAAATATTTAAAGCTATACTGTAAAATTTTATCAAACACAAAGTCAAAACTCGATGGAAAAAGACATCAATGTGCTTTGGCATTACCAGTGTTAATTAAGGAGAGGCTCACAGGGTGGAAAGTAAAAGTATGCATATTTTAGGTCTGCCTTAAGCAAAACAGTAAAACTGTCAGGACTCCCCCAGGCTCTTGTTTCTGATCTTTTTCTCTTAACACTGTTCCCATCATGCATTAAGGGCTCTTAATTCTAACTCCTTTCCTACTGAAATTTGCTCAATAGAAAGGTGCTCTATAAATCATTTAATCCTTACTGGGATTGCATAATACTGTGATATCTACATTTTAAAAGAGATGTTGAAGCATGTAAAGAAAAATAAGATCATTTTTTTTGACACATTGCCCTTTGAGTGTCTTTTACCACCTGTGGCTGAGGAAGGATTTAGAAGGTTTGAGAGCATGGTTTTGGGGTCAGAGACACCTTGATTCACAACTAGACTCTGCCACTTGCTGAGGCTACAAAACTGACATGAGCACGCATCCCACCAGAAGGATTAATGTATGGTCTATATTCCATATGTACTTAGAACCATGACTTTCTTAGAACCATGCCCAGCCAAGTCTGTGTGTTCAATAAATGTTGGTTACTATTATTGTTGTTGTTATTACTTTTTTCTCTATACAGTCTGAACTTGTTAGATTTGGAAACTCAGGTGTGCTGAAAACTTCCTGTCAAAAGAAAGCACTTCAATTATCTTAAATACAAGCAATCTACTAAGACTTACTGAGCTTGTCAGAAAATACATATATAGTGCTCAAAAAACTGATTTATCATTCAATATTTGCTCTCTGCGTGTATACTTGAGTTCTAGCCCTCCAGACATTGTTACAGATACCTTTGAACTTAGAAATTATTGTATATTTTCCATCGTCTGTACAAAATGAAACCACTGAATTCAGATCATTAGGATGAGATTCCCTAAGATTTAAACAACTGTGCTGGTCATATGACAAAATCATCAAATTATGTCTGTAGATTACTGCTGTAGTAAAATATTTGGACAAAGCCTACAGGGTTTATGTATCTAGATGTACTCTACTTTGGGGATATTCCCTTGACACATCGATCTATATGTTGTGCGAGTTCCAAGACATAGAATCTTGACAATATTAATTAGATTTAGTTTCTTTATCTTCAATGACTGAGATATTTTTCACCAATTCCTGGTCAGGGACTAACATTGTCTATAGAGGAAATGTATTAATCAAAAGTTCAATATGAGGGCCGGCCGAGTGGAGCGTTGGTTAAGAGCTGGCTTGGGATGCCGGCTCTGAGCGGCAGGACCCTGGTTCAGATCCCACATGGGCCAGTGACGCTGCGCCCTCTACAGCTAAGATGGTGAAGAACAACTCAACCTGGAGCTGGGCTGCCATGAGTCGCTGGTGACGGCATAGGCTGCAGCCCCTGCTGCAGTGGGTTGCCATAAGCTACCGTGAGTGGCCGGCAGCCAAGTGTGAGCGGCCAGCAGCCAGCGTGAGCTGCCAAGAGCTGACGTGAGCGGCCGACCAGAGGCCGGCGACCGATCTGCCTCATTCGGGAAGAGCACAATGATAATACTAACATTGGCCAGTGAAGCAACATCCTCCACAACTAGGCTGAAGAACAAAAGGACAGCAACTTGTCTGTTCCCCTTCCCCGATTCCCCAACGCTGTTCCCCTCCCCCAATCCCCCAATAAAATCTTTAAAAAAAAAGTTCAATATGAGAAGAGAAGAATTCATAAAAAATCCTGTTATACCTGGAAATAAGGCAGACAAAGAAAACCCAAGACAAAAATTGACAGTAGCTAAGTCTTCACCATTCAAAAAGTACACTAGGATTGGAGAGGTTTTAAAAGCGAGGAAGTTTAGTCCCCAGGAATGGTACCATTGGGTAAAGTGTGTTTCAAGTTTCAGACAAATTCAGTACAATATCAAACTTCCATTGTCTGTGGTCAGCAAAAAGCCACAACAGACTCTAGGAGAATCATAATTTTAAGCTTTGTGTGTCCTGGCTTGAGTCCCTCATGAGTAGTTAAACTTGCCTTCAATTCTCCCAGAAAATTCATCTTGATGGCCTATTTTTTTAACTTCCTGGCACACACTGCTGTACACTCTTGCCATATCTGATCCTATGGCCTCCTCTAATACAATGACAAAAACTACAGAATCATTTCTTTAAGCCTCAGTAGTTGTACAAGAATGTTCATGGCAGCATTATCCATAATAGCCAGTAAGTGGAAACAATCCAAAGGTCCATCAACTGCTGAATGGATTTAAAAATGTGGTTTATCCATATGAGGGAATATCATTCAGTAACAAAAAAGAATGAAGTACGAATACTTGCTACAACATAGTTATTCCTTAAAACATTATACTATACGAAAGAAGCCAGTGGCAAAAGACCTCATATTGTATGATTCATTTATATGAAATGTCCAAAATAAGCAAATCCATAGAAACAGAAAGCAGATCAGTGATTGTCTTGGGCTGGTGTGGGGTTGTTTTGGGAGATGTGGAGAGTGACTGAAACAGGTATGGGTTTTCTTTTTGGGGTGAGGAAGCTGTTCTAAAATTGAATGCGTGATAATGGTGGGGCAACTGTGAATATCTTAATAACCAGTGAATTCTACACTTTAAATGGGTGAATTGTATGGCATGTAAGTTATATCTCAATAGAACTCCTATAAAAAAAAAAGTTCCAGAGGCAGGGTCAATATGGCGGAGTAAGGAGATCCTGAACTCATCTTCTTCCACAAACACATCAAAATTACAACGAAACATAGACCAACCACTGCTGAGAACCATCTGAAGTCTAGCTGAACAGAATTCCTCAAACAAAGGCTATAAAGAAGAAGCCACGTAGGAGGGGCAGGGGATCCGTTCTGGTCAGTCCCACACCCATGTCTGGTGCTTTACAAACATGAGGAATGACTTAGCCATGGTGGCTCCCCCACTGAGGAGGAAGGGGTCCAAGCCCCACACCAGGCTCCCCAGCCTGGGTAACCCACGCCAGGAGAGAAGTCCCCATGACACCTGGCTTTGAAAACCAACAAGGATTCCGTCCACGAGAGAGCAAGGGCAGTGGGAGATGGAGACACCACTATTTAACGGGCTCAAGCACACACTTGTTCCAAGCTACGGTGCAAAGGCAGCAGTTTGAGAAGTGCCTGGGTCATACAGGGAGGAATTCAATGGACTAACTTTAGGGTGAGGGCTGGAGGGGCAGGGATCAGTGGGAACTCTGTCCAGGGATGAAAGCGCTGGTGGGAGCAATTGTTCCTCTGTTTCCTTTGTTGTGTTCTCCTTCCACCTGGCTGGCGAGACTCAGGTGGGTGCCAAATCAGTCACTCTCCATTAACCTGGCTAATTAATACCTTGTACTTCACCCAACCCGCTCGCCCCAGCTGGAGCCTCTTTCAAAAGGCTTCAGACCTCCCACACTCATGGCAGTCAGTCTTGGCTCACACCACTGCATTTTCCAAGGGTCCCCCAAGCTCAGCACAGGTGATGGCCAGCCTCAGCTTGTACCAGAGCTCCTACCAAGTGCTCCCGAGTCTAGCACAAGGGGGGGCGGGCCTTAGCTTGCACTGCAGGAAATAGACATACAACTCTAGGAAGCGCAGATTCTAAAACAAGACAAACCCAAATAGGCCCACACGGAGACACATCATAATTAAAATACCAAAGGTTAAAGACAGAATCTTAAAAGCAGCAAGAAAAAAGCAGTCAGTTACCTACACGGGAGCTCCCATACGATTATTAACTGATTTTTCAGCAGAAATTTTGTAGGCCAGAAGGGAATGGCAGGAAATATTCAAAGCAATGAAAGGCAAGAAAAATACAACCAAGATTACTCTACCCAGCAAGGTTATCATTCAGAACTGAAGGAGAGATACTTTCCCAGACAAGTAAAAGCTAAAGGAGTTCATCACTACTAAACCAGCACTACAAGAAATGGTGAAGGGATTTCTGTAAGTGGAAAAGAAAATGCCAAACCTAAAAATAAGAAAACATAGGAAAGAAATAAAATCTCACTAATAAAGGCAAACATTTAGTGAAAGTAGCTGATCAACCAATTGCAAAGCTACTTTGAAGATTAAAAGACAAAAATAGTAAGACCATGTGTAACTACAAAAATAGTTAAGGGATATTCACACACAGAAAAAGATATAAAATATGTCATTAACATAAACGTGTATGGGGGGGTACAGGGTAAAAAATGTAGTGCTTTTAGAATGTGTTTGAACTTAAGTGAACCTCAACTTAAAACAGACCTCTATAAGCATAGATTGTTATAACAATCTCATGGTAACCACAAACTGAAAACCTATAATAGATACACAAAAAATAAAGAAAAAGAAATCACTAAAGAGAGTCATCAATGTACAAGAGAAGAGTGAGAGGGGAAAAAAGGAAGGAACAGGGAAGAACTACAAAAACAACTGGAAAACAATTAATAAAATAGCACAATAACTACATTCCTATCAATAATTACTTTAAATGTAAATGGACTAAATGCTCCAATCAAAAGACAGAGGGTGGTTGAATGAATAA
This sequence comes from Hipposideros armiger, assembly GCF_001890085.2. Classification (NCBI taxonomy): domain Eukaryota; kingdom Metazoa; phylum Chordata; class Mammalia; order Chiroptera; family Hipposideridae; genus Hipposideros; species Hipposideros armiger. Next base: position 177,334 of record NW_017732118.1, read on the forward strand.
ACAAACAAAATCCGTACATATACTGCATACAAGACACTCTTCAGACTGAATGACACACACAAACTGAAAGTGAAAAGATAGAAGAAGGTATTTCATGCAAACAGATATGTTAAGAAAGCTGGGGTGACGGCTACACGAGTGAGTTCTACCAAACATTCAAAGGGGATCTAATACCTGTCCTACTCAAACTCTTCTAAAAAATTGAAGAAGAGACAATACTCCCTAACTCATTTTATGAGGCCAACAGTACTCTGATACCAAAACCTGGTAAGAATAACACAAAACAAGAAAATTACAGACCAATATCTCTAATGAATACAGATGCAAAAATCCTAAACAAAATTCTAGCAAATCGCATGCATCAATTCATTAAAAAAATTATATATCACAACCAAGTGAGGTTCATCCCAGGGGCACAAGGATGGTTCAACATATGCACATCGATCAATGTGATACACCACATAAACAAAATAAAAGACAAAAATCACATGATTATATCAATAAAGGCAGAAAAAGCATCTGACAAGATACAACATCCGTTTATAATTAAAACACTTAATAAAATGGGTATAGAAGGAAAATACCTTAACGTAATAAAGGTCATATATGATAAAGCCTTAGCTAATATATTAACGGTGAAAAACTGAAGCCCTTTGCTCTACGTTCAAGAACACTATAGGGCTGTGCCCTATCACCACTGCTTTTCAACATAGTATTGGAAGTCCTGGCCAGAGCAATCAGGCAAGAGAAAGGAATAAAAGGCATCCAAATAGGGAATGAAGAAGTTAAATTGTCACTTTTTGCAGATGACATGATGCTATATATAGAAAACCCTAAAGACTTCACCACAAAGCTATTATAAACAATAAACGAATACAGTCAAGTTGCCGGCTACAAAATTAACGTACAAAAATCCATTGCATTCCTATATACTAACAATGAAACCTCAGAAAAAGAAATTTTAAAAACCCCCAACAATTCCTTTTGCAATTACAACAAAAAGAATAAAATACCTAGGAATAAACTTAACCAAGGATTTGAAGGAACTATATATACACTGAAAACTATGACACATTTTTAAAAGAAATTGAAGAAGACACAAAGAAATGGAAAGACATTCTGTGTTCATAGATGAAAAGAATCAACATAGTTAAAAATGGCCATATTACCCAAAGCAATATACAGATTTAATGCAATCCCCATCAAAATCCCAATGGCATCTTTTAAAGAAATAGAACAAAAAAATCATCAGATTTGTATGCAACCACAAACGACCACGAATAGCCAAAGCAATCCTAAGAAAAAAGGACAAGGCTGGAGGAGGTATCACACTCCCTGACTTCAGCTTGTACTACAGAGCAACAATAATCAAAACAGCATGGTACTGGCAGAAAAACTGACACACGGACGAATGGAATAGAATTGAAAACCCAGAAATAAACCCATATACATATGGACAGATTATTTTTAACAAAGGAGCCAAAAACATACAATGGAGAAAAGAAAGCCTCTTCAATAAATGGTGCTGGGAAAATTGGAAAGCCACATGCAAAAGAATGAAACTAGACTGCTATCTGTCACCATGTACCAAAAGTAACTCAAAATGGATCAAAGACCTAAACATAAGACCTGAAACAATAAACTGTATAGAAGAAAAATAAGCACTAAACTTATGGACCTTGGGTTCAAGGAGGATTTTATGAATTTGATATCAAAGGCAAGGGAAATAAAAGCTAAAATAAATGAATGGGACTGTATCAAACTAAAAAGCTTTTGCACAGCCAAAGAAACCATCGACAAAATAAAGAGGCAACCAACTGAATGGGAGAAGACTTTTGCAAACAATGCCTCTAATAAGGGGCTAATATCCAAAATATATAAGGAACTCATACAATTCAACAACAAAAACAAACAAACAATCCAATTAGAAAATGGGCAGAGGACCTGAACAGAAGACATTTCTCCAAAGAGGACATACAGACGGCCAATAGACATATGAAAAATGCTCAACATCACTAGTCATCAGAGAAATGCAAATAAAAGCCACAATGAGATATCACCTCACACCGGTTAGAATGGCTATCATCAACAAGACAAATAAGTGTTGGAGAGGCTGTGGAGAAAAAGGAACTGTCATATACTGCTGGTGGGAATGCAGATTGGTGCAGCCACTATGGAAGGCAGTGTGGAGATTCCTCAAAAAATTAAGAATAGAATTACCATATGACCCAGCAATCCCTCTCCTGGGTATATACCCCCCAAAATCTGAAAATGTTTACCTGTAAAGATATATGTGTTCTAATATTCACTGCAGCTTTATTTACCGTGGCCAAGACATGGAAACAACCAAAGTGTCTTTCAATAGATGATTGGATAAAGAAGGTGTGGTATATATACACAATGGAATACAATTCTGCCATAAGATGAAATAGTGCCATTTGCCACGACAACATGGATCTTGAAATTATTATGCTAAGCGAAATAAGTCAGACAGAAAAAGTCAAGAACCATATGACTTCACTGATATGTGGGATATGAAACTGAAAGCAACAGAAACAAGACAAACAAATGAAGAAACAAAAACTCATAGACATAGACAACAAACAGTTCAGTGGTTGCCAGAGGGTAAGCAGGGAGGGGGCTAATAAATGAGGGTAAAAGGGATCAAATATATGGTGATGGAAGGAGAACTGACTCTGGGTGGTGAACACACAATGTGATATACAGATGATGTATTATAGAATTGTACACCTGAAACCTATGTAGTTTTACTATCCATTGTCACCCCAATAAATTTTAATTAAAAAAAAAGTTGGTCTTTTGGTAGAAATCCTTCAAAATTCGACCAGTTAACAACAATTAAGAACTCCATAAGCAAGTTAATTTTGTCAAGTTATTGATGGAGTTTTTTGTTGGTAGTTTGATTGGGAAGCCTGGATATTCCGTGAGATATTCCATAAAAAGAGTAGAAAGAATTTTCTATGGTCATGGAAGATGATTTAAAGCCTAACTTTCCGGTCTTTAGGTTTATAGGGCTTTACCGCTAAAGCAAATAAAAAGTTACTTTTATGAGGAAAATCCAGGCTTCATCTGCAGAGACTCCTGTTATAACTTCTTCCTCTGAAGTCCCCAGAAAGGTGATAGCTAGGCTTCTCAACACCCCCAAAGAGCGCCAACTGTGCTATCTCCTTGCCTGTTTTTCAGAGTTCAGTACAGACCTGACATTTTTACCACAATGTGTTCTATAGAACATTACAAATGGGGGGCTGGCCGAGTGGCTCAGTTGGTTAAGAGCTCGCTCAAGAGTGTGAGCTCTGTTGAGCTGCCAACAGGTGGCAGAATGGCTCAGCTTAAAAAAAAAAAGAAAAAAAGAAAAGAAAAAGAAAAAGAAGGCAGAACATTACAATTGGGTTGCAGGTCAATTATGTGTAAGCAACATTGGGTTCAACAAAGCTAACCATGTTTCTTTACTTCTAGACTCAATGCAAATGCTAATTTACCCATAACTTTCCAATGCAAGTGTTTCCAAAGCTTATCTGTCCTTGGAATCATTTTTCTTAAGCATATCTTAGAAGTATTCTGCAGATCACATTTTGGGCAACAGTGACTTTTATCCTTAGCGAACTGTCATTATTTCTTTGGTCTTTAATGGTAAGCTTTCCACAATTATCAAAGGCCACTAAAGGCAGCCACATAAAATTTCCTTTGTTCTTTGCTATAAAAATATTGATGAGGACACTAGCCAAGAACCACATCAACGGTAACACTGTTTAAGGGTCCGGGATTGCCCGCGTTTGAATCCAGAACCCATTCCTTGCTAGCTGCATGGTGTGTCCCTCACACTTGTGTGCTGTGGATTCTTTATTCTGGAAACAGCCTGTTCTTCTAGGGCTGTTACAAGGATTACATAAGATCTTACATTTACTCACAACTGTTCCTGTCTATAGCAAGCACTCGGATGACAACTATTTGTTTATTGTTGTTGCTATTAATTAGAGCCATGAAAACAATGGTGTTTTCTCAGGAAGTTGCATGCTTCTTTCATGCAACATTAAGAGACAGGCAAATCATTGCGTCCTCTTATCCTCCAGGCTGCAGAGCCAATCAAACCAAATTGGAAGTTCAATTATATCAACTATGCTAATCCCTACTATGTTCACTGATTTACTGTTTATACTGTGGGCATCTTATTGCTATGGCTTTTTTTTTCCCTCCTCAAATCCTTTTTGGAAAGTGAATGCATACCATCAATATAGGAAATTTCCATTTGAATGTCCTTGGGCAAGGAGAACTCAGTATGCCCCATATGTAGTTCTTTTTCTCTATTCATTGGCCTTTGCAAATCAGTAGCTTCTACTGTGTGCACTATGTTGTGCTTTGCTTGTTTTTTACTGTTCCTTTCCCAGTTCCCCAGTTCCTCCTCCTCCCTTCTCGCCTGGCCTCATTCATGCAGTGTGAGCTTCCCATTTCTCCACCCCTTGTTTACTTGCCTAAGACATCCTTAGTTCAGAACCTGGCCATCTGTCAACAAACTTCCACTGTCTTTCTACCAATCTCCATGGCTTCAGCTCCCTGCAATTATTTTTCTCAATCTTCCCCTTCTCAAAAACCCTTCACTGTCACTATGTTGTCTTGTACACCTGAAACTAGTAACAAGAAAAATTTTAAAAATCTTCACTGTTCAACTGCTTATAAGATAACATCCAAATTCCTTACTTTAACATGTAAAGTCTTTTAAACAGCGGTCTCCATCTACAATTCACTACTCTCTTATTCTCATTCTGCGCTCTGGCCACACATTACTCACTGTCCCACTGGTCTGGAAAGCTCATTCTTTGCCCCTCTCTCAGCCTGGAAAACTCCTATTCAGTTTTCATCATCAATTCCCTGTGTGAAGGGCTCTCCAATCTCTCCAACAGAATTAATCATTCACATCCGTGGCCCCAGAGCACTTGTAGCACTGGGTTATAATTACTTGTTTATATTTTAATGCCTTTTATTAAATTTTGAGCTCCAAGAGACTGAGAACCAAGGCTTATTCATTTCTGTAGCCCTGGCGGTTTGAAAACACATTATGCATTCACTGACTATCTGCTGAATTGAATGGACTTATATCCTTAGGCCTGCGGAGTAACTAAAGAAAGTTATGACTACAATCAATTCTCTAGCAGGATGGTCCGGTAATGAAAGCCAAAAAAGAAGGATGGGGGTCTTCATGGAGGATCTAAAAAGGGAAATTGGGCTGTAACAACTACAGCTTTTATCCAGCCTGTTCCAGGGAGACGGCAGCTGTACCTGTAAGTCATGAATATTTTTTATCGCCAGCGGGGTACTTCCACTTTTGGGTAGTATGAAACAGCCCTCATGGCTATCCAACTTCCTATGCCAAGATTCTGCGCTCACTGGACAACAATTTGATTTTTATTCTGATTCCCAAGATATCTGATTCTAAGACATAGGGCCCTAGAATGGAACAACAACTCCAGTCTCTGAAAAACATATATTCCCCATTTTAATAGATTTAGTATTTATACTTAAATCCCATGCTGTTCCACAAGAAAGGTTTAAGGCAACACAAACAGATTTAACATAACAAGACAATTTAAAACAAAGAGAATTAGGATAAAGGGAGAAATAAAATTGTCATTCTGGGTTATCTCTGTACTTCCATGAATTGGATTGCATGAATTGGTCCCCTCAGGCTTCAATGAACTCTGGATAAAGTGAGGGAAATTGAGTTAGTGGGCTGGTTAGACACTGAGCCTCTGAATCATGGTGACCTGACCCCATGGGCCTATCCCTCCCTGCCTGAGTGGATCGGAGGCGGCTGACCCTTGCACAGCTTATTAGATGCCATGGGTATGCCCTGCAGCTAGTCTTCATGGTCGCTTCTCTTGCCATAAAAGACCTTGGCTGGCTGATTTACGTGGGAACCGAGCTCCCTTTCTAAAAATACTCTTCAGCCCTTTGTTTGGGGGGCTTATGTTGTCAGGTGTCATAAAGGCCTAGTTTCAGTATATTTCTCGAATACCACTCTTTTCCCTGAGTCCAACTTCAAAAACAGTGTATAGACCAGCTATGGGAATCAGTCTCTACTAATTACCAATGCCATCTACTGGACATTTAACATTCATCCCATTGTCTTCCCCACCCCCATTCCTTACCCTAAATCCCTCATCTGTCACATTGTCTTCCGGGGTGGCCCTTCTCCCATTCATGGCCATACCACCTCCTGTGCCCTTGTGCCGGTAACCCTTATCCCTCCCGCCTTCTCCGGAAAAGGCTATCATTCTCAAGCTCTCTTGCCCTATTCTGGTCTCTTCCTCTAGGCATAAGAAAAATAATTAGAGATCTTTAAGTAAAAAGAGAAGACCAGAGTGAACACTACATGCCATTGTGCGGAGTAATCCCAAGATCACAAATATATGTGCAAATATTTGCATATGTGGACGAATATCTTTGAAAGGGTACACAACAAACGAATAAATGTGCTAGGCTCCAGAGCCGGGATGACTACAGCTAGGGGACAGGGTTGAAGAAAGACTCACTTGTCTCTACATGCTTTTTTGAACCCTTCAAAGTTTGTTATTACCTATTAAAAAATAAAAGTAAGCAAATAAACATTTTAGTGTTCACATTTTCCAGAGTTCTGCCAAGCCCAGTGTTCTCCTTCTGCCACACAATCCCTGGGTAGATAAATCCACTCTCACAGTTTCAACTACCACTTGTGAGTTAGTGACTCATAGAACTAATATCTCTGGCCCATGCCTGCCCTGCAAGCTTCAAAGTTCCATTTTTCACTGTCAGACATTTACACGTGAACATGTCACTAAGATCTCAAACTCAACCTCCCATACTCCATTCACCATCTTCCAGCCACTCGACTCTTGAAGGACCTCTATAAACACTGGAAGTACTGTAAATTTATATTAATATAGACTATAAATAAAGAAGGGACTTGGCTGCTACTCCTACTGAACTGTCAGCCCCAGCTGCAAACAACCATCATCTTGCACGCACTGACCAGAAATGGGACTCATTCCTTCCCTCCCCAGACCCACCAAACCACCAACTCAAACAGCTCTGCCTCCTCCCATGAAATCTCTTTTAAATCCAGCCTGCCTTTCCCATTTCTATTACCTTCCTTTAGGACCTAATCATCTCTTTCTTGGGTTTCCATGCTACCTCCCATTTTGATTTCCTTCTGTCAGTATTGTTCTTTTCAAAGTTGTCCTCCACACAGCTGCCTGAGTGATGTATGTGAGCGTCAAATCTAACAGCATCTCTCCAAGCTTACACCCTGAGAGGCTCCCTTGGACTAGGTGAAGGGGCATCAACTCAGCATGGCACTGTGCCCTCACCTGGCCTCGCCCACCTATCCATCCTCATTTCCTCCCATTTCTTGCTTTGTTAGTAGCACAACTGTTTGCAGTTTCCCAGACATTCTCTGCTGTGCTTCACCCTGACACCTCTGCTTATGCTCCTCCATTTGGAAGGCCCATTCCTGATGCTTTTCAGCTTCCCTCTTGGCTATCTTCTCACCATCATTGGAGACTCACACAAAGGACATGGAATAAAGACATCCTGAGTCTGTGAAAATTGAAAACTACTAGCCCGGGCCCAAAGTTATCATGGCATTTACAAAATAAAGCAACAGTATTGTGATACCTATGTAGAGTGCCAGGTGGGTACTAGACTAGTCAGGGGGATCACTTCTTAAATTATATAAATGTCTAATTATGTGCTGTACACCTGAAATTAATGTAAAAGAACATGGACTGTCAAAATAAAATAAAGTGTAAAAAAAAACCTCAACAAAGTAAAGCAACAGGATCATGATTTCCAGCTAGTTTAATTCAAGTTTAATAACCAATCTAAAATTTCTTTGACTGTAACATTAATAATCTTGCATAATCATTGGAGGAATGAAAGGAACAAGAGAAAATGCAAATTTAGGCTGTATAACATCTGGTCGCCCAACAAAAAGACATATGAAAGGTACTGAGTAGGAACTAAGAATCCAGAGTATCCTCTTGACATATAACATCTACTAATAACTTTAACTTTAGACTTCACCATGAATCAGGTTAGTTATTTACTATGGAGTAATCTATGCAGGCAGCGGAATGACCATTCGATTTTGTCCTCATCAAAGCTACTATTTCACTGCCACGGTCATACCTAGAATTTCAGAGCCAGTGGTGGTTCATTTAGACAAGGAAGTGAAAAATACACTGGAATCTGACACTGCAGATTTAAGTCGGGAGATAGCAGGCTTTAATGTACGCTGGAGAAAGCAAACTTTGAGTCTGCAATGTAAGGGACACATAATGGAGTAAATTTTCAACATCCAAATGGTCTTGACCAAATAAAGGTGAATCTGAATTATCTGTGGTATGAGGGAGAGACATTACGCAGACACGAAACATTAAAGACCGTATATGGCAAGAGTTCCCCAAATTTATGACAAACACTACTGAGAAAATTCAGAGTCAGATTTAGCTTTGCTTAGAGCTTTTGCCTTATCTTTGCAGCATAAACCAAGGTTCAGAGAATGCCCGTGGGGGAGACATACGAGGCCTGAAGTTTGGAAAATAAATTTTTAACACTCTAAATTTATGACAACGAAATGCTTGGCACTAATCAAGCAAGTTTGAAAAAAGGAAGTATTTTGCAAAGCAAGGAGAAGAAAAGCTTTTGAAAGGCTTTTCTCTATGCAATTAGGTTTCAAAAAGAATTTTAGTCAAAAGTACATGCATGAGTGCTACGATTAAAATAAATTCAGCTTCATTTCAATTCATGTATTCATTAATTTATTCCACAAATATTTACTGAATGATATGTGTGACAACCGGGAGAAATGAAATTCTAAAGACAGAGATAAGACACCCCTGAGACACTTCTAAATTAGCCATTCTCTGTTTTCCAAGGGGATTGAGGGGAGGTCTCATGAATGAGATTAACAGAATTCAATAACCTCGTTTAGAATGGGGGTCTCCAAGCCTGTTTCCTATGACATTTGGAGATGTCACAGCTACAGAATAAAGGAACTCAAAATACATATAGCTATAGCAAGCACATGTCCAAAGGCCATGGGACAATCTCAATTTTAAATATCCTTTCCCATTTTCTCTAAACGTATGCTTGTATTTATCTGATTACGTAGCTGATTGACTTGGGAAATACAGCCAACTTGGCAGGCACTGAGAGAGGGCATCTAACGACCTCCTGGGCTCTCTCAGAGGAAGGACAGGACAAGGTGAATTAAAGGCTCCTTAAATCACATTGAATTCAAAGATCACAAAGGCTAAGCTATGGCTCTGAAATCATTTGGACAGAAGTGCAACAGGAGAGGACAGAGCAAAGGAAACGAGACAGGCTATTTTCAGAAGGGGAGCTCCACAGAGACATCTCCTTAGGATTTGGTAGGAAGTGAAAATGTGCCACAGTGGAGGAAGAAAGACGTTCACCCTGACCTTTACTTGAAGGTCAAGATAATTTACAGAAAGACTTGCGTCAACACCAGCTTCTTCATTTTGGAGCTCTAAGCGACCTTGGTGTCCTTTTATTTTTCTTTTTTTCAGCAAGGAAGCCATCCCATTCTTGGGGAATGATTTTAGATCTCTTTTAGGGTAAAGTGGTTATCACTATAACCAAAAGTAGATGAACTGGTTGAATCGTGTGCAGTCCTTAAAAATAGTCCCTAAAATTAAGGTACATTTCGGGGAATATGCCACAATTCTATGTAAATGATATTTACACAGAGTGACTCTTTTTTATTCTCTGGTGCAAGGCGGAGCTGGTTATTTTGAATGAGAAGATCTGGATTTAAACTGGGTTCTCCCACTGGCTGATTGTGAAATCTGGGGCATGCCATTTGAACCTCTGTGAAACTCCATGTTCCTGTCCACCTTCTTTACAGAGCTCTTAGGAAGATTAAATGACCCAAAATTACATTAAAGTCCTCTGAAAATGATTAAATTATGTAAATGATAGTTATGAGTACTCTTTGCCAACACTCTTTGGCTTGGTTTTCACAGTATGGAAGGAAAGTGCACCAATAGCAAACAAGACAGAGCTCCTGACCAATGAGATACAAAGATTATTACACAATGGCAACAGTCATATACTACAAAAATACTACTCCTGGGTAACATCAAATTCTGTGTAGAATGCCAATCCCAACTTTCTCTCCCTATTTGAATTTGACCCTTAAAATAATGAAAGATTTCACATACATGGATACCAGTGATGATCCTCAATCAAGTAGAGGGAAATGTTTTCTCTACCACGGTCTTCATTGCCAACCAGTCTTACAAATAAGGCCAAAAATAATGTTACCATTAAAACCAACAAAATGTTTAGTATTACCTCCTGGATGGTACTTGTGTGACATCCTTGCTGTATTCTTAAGTTTTTAAGCAAACATTTCCTGAGTACCCACTAAATAGTCACGCTGTGCTAAGTACTCTAGGGGACACTAAGAGGATAAAGACACAGTCCTTGCCCCAAAGGCATTCACCATCATGTTAGAGGGAGGCACTGGGAAAAACTGATAAAAAGGCAAACCGTCAGGGAATTCGTTCTATGAGAAAGGGCCAAACTATTCTGAAAATATAGACAAAAGACAGATTACTTCCAAATTCAGGATCTAACAGGGCTCTGTGAGGAAAATTATTTTGAGCAAGGTCATGGACGATGAGTAGGACTCCTTTGTCAGACAGATATGGCAGTAAAGGGATGGGTGCTTAGCAGCTGAGCTGAGAAGTAAGCTTGAACTTGACCCAGAAAGTGGATGAGAGCAGGACGCATTCAGAAACAGTAGCTACAAGAGCGTGGCCAGAAGACACGGACAAAAGAAGATGAAGTTGTAAAAGCAGGTCAAGAGAAAAATGTGGAAGGTTTTAAATGCTCAGCTGAGAAGCTGGATTTTTTTTTTTCTAGCTGCAGAAATCCAGGGATGGAAGAATGCCATGATGGGTCTTGGTTCTGGAAAGATGTACAACTAGTCAGTACGGAGGATTGATTGGAGGAGTGGCAAAGAAACTACAGGGAATCCGACCAGAAAAGGAGCTCTGGCCACAGGTCAGGGGTATTGAGAGCTAGAAAGAGGGAAGTGGCAGCAGAAAGCATGGGACGAATGGCAGTTTGCTTTTTCATCTTGAGATGACATACTCCCCGAGGGCACTGGTTCTCAGATATACTGTGTTGCCTAGATGAAGAAGTCTTGGTGCCTTGGGCTAAACAAAGAGATGAAAGTACTGGAGTCCCCCAGATTTGAGCAATTGCTCCTTTAAAGACTTGCCTGGTGGCATCTGTCTAAAGAAGGCATACTGAATTAGGAGTGGTCACGTGCAACAGCTTTTCTTAACCGAGGGACCTATGATATAATAAATGTAGTACAAAAGTACAAGTCCAGTGATTTGCATTATCCTGACACAACATAATAAGCCTGATTTTTATATCTTTGCCCTCTCGTTAGTCATTGTGAATTTTCTTTCGACTTTTACTTCTACCATTTCTCCTATTTTTTACGTGAACATCTTTTTCAGGTGATGATTGACAGCTGAACTCATCTCACTCATCTGCTATGATGGTGAGCACAAATGATGTCTATATTTGATGATGAGAAATAAGATGAACTGATCCGTTCCCATGTATGACCAAGTCAATGAACCTACTTTCTGAAACGCTCTGAGAGAGATAATGTGGCCAAACATGTGTACAAATCGTATAATCATAAAATTAAATGACCTACTTTGTTCTTCAATTCTCCTCTCAAATAGAAAATCAATGCCTCTGAAAGACATGCAACAAATCACATACCACCACCAGCGTTAATTCTTTTCCCACCTACAATACGAGTTCTTAATTATACTATTGCATTCATTTTCTTCTTGCAGATAACGACAAAAAAAAAAGAGAAGCTATACATGGAGCTAAACAGATTATTGGAGAAAACAATTAGACATAGAACGACTCTAAGTGAAGGCTCCTGGCCCTTTTCTCTGTGTGCAGGTGTATGCGCTCTGCATACCAATGACAAAGCTAGAAAGAAAACTCACCTGTTTTCTTCCTCAAGATCTGCTAGGATTCTCTCTAGCTCCCCTCTTTCCTCACTCTCTAAGGAAATCAAGATCTGGGCAGGACTACGAGGCTGGCTCAAGGGGGAGTCCTGGTTCAAACTTTGGCAGTAATGCTGGATTAACAAATGTTCATCATCTCTGGAAAATAAAATCAAAGGTTTTGGTTTTTTCCCCCTTATTTGCTTTGGGGGTCAGGGACTCGGGTGTGTATTTAAATATAGAAACATTTATTTGCTCTTCACAATTAATTCGACCCCTTTTCCTGTTTCTAAAGACACTTTGATACTGTTGAGGTTGTGGTCTACCAGCCTATTGGTGTTTTTTGCTCTGATTTTCCATGGTATTTGACTGGCCTATTTTCATGGGTAAACGAATAGCAGAATTACAGAAATACTGGGACTCTATCAACAGTTTAACCAATAGTTAATAAATATTAAAAGACATAATAATGGCTGTATAATGCTTTTGCTGCCAAGCCTGCCAAGATAACCTATTCACTACCCCCACACTATGGTTGATACCGACCAGGAAAAACCTTAAAATAGTAGAGTCAATGTTTTGTTAAGTGGAAGGCAATGGAACCAAAGTGTTGCTATGGTAAAGGCAGTTTGAACTTACAAAAGCCACAGAGGCAGGATGGTAACGATAATGAAACTAGATAAACGATTGTTTCGTTCAATTATTATTTAGATAGAAAAACAAAAATTGGAAGAAAAAAGCCATTAAGGTGACCAAAAGAAAACTGAACAACTCATTCTTTAGAACATCTTCTAAGGACTAATCTTGGGGAACAAAGAGGCAAAAGGCTCAGATTTTGGGAGGCAGCTGCAATCTTTCCTTGAAACTAGGAACTCTCTGCTACACAGGAGAAATTATTTTCTAAATGCATTGCTCCTAGCTCCTGAAAAGCCGTATATTATATACCTCCAAGTTGTAAGAACTTCACTCTGGAGGAAAAAAAAGAAAGAAAAAAAAATTCACTTTGTTCTTAATGAGGGGCTAAAGTTCTGTTTGGCTAAATACCGTTAAGATGATAGGTTAATATTCCCCTCTCTACACTCACTTTATTTCCTTTTCTCATCTCCATGCCTTCTGAGTTGAAAAAAAAATCAGATATTTAAGAATAAGTCCTCCTGATTTAAATGATTCTGGCCCATCAAGCCAGGTAATTGGTTGAGCAGTTAAAAGTTGACTAAAAGTAACTGGGTGTTAAAAATAAACGTTTAAAGTTGAAGTTGACCAATCCTCCGAACCACTTCCCCAGACCTGCCCCTAAAATATCATGATTTTACCATTCAACATTGAACCTAATGGATTTTATGTCCTCAGAATAAGCTAAAGCTAAATTTCATCTAAAAATAAAACAAAAGCAGTTTTACCACCTATCTAATTTATTAGCTCTCTTCCCAAATTCTGAAATTTTATTGCTATAACTTCCCATGTTTCATTACAACAGACAGCCGTAATTAAACTTCTCTTACTGTTCTCTTAGGCAGTCAACGAATGGCAGCCATTATATACAGATACAACTTCAATTAATTTGAATGTGCTACAGCTACTAATATTAAAATCAGTGACCCAAAGAAGCAAATCATTCCGGTTGTTTACATTTGGTTGATTTCTTTGGTCACCGATTTTCCTGTCAAAGATTTGATATGTTAATACTATTAATACTTTTCCCCATGGCTAAGAAAAAGCATGCGCCACAGTGACGTTTGGGGAAAAGGTTGTTTTGTCTTAAGTAACTAAGTCATAGGTGAATGGCTGGGTGTTGACCTGATTTTGATTTCTTTATTATTACCTTAATTGCCTTATTGTATCAAATGAGACGATTTATTCCCAGCTCTTTAATAACCAGTTATGTATAAATGTCACTTTGATACTATTTCCCTCAGCCTAACCCTTCCTTCTAAAGGTAGTTTTCTCATGAGTGTAACTTTGGGTTGCCATCTCAACGACATACAATAGATTTACCACTCTTGCCTTTGCCTAGATTTTCCAGGACAAAGTGGTGAGACATCCGTAAGTTGTCAAATTAAAAACAGTATTGTACTTTGACTAGATTTCTTCTAAATTGTCTATTCAGTTAACAGAGCCTTATTTTTTCCCTTCTTATTAACATTTTCATCTGCTCCCTTCACCTCAGGCCCTTGGTTCAGGGCGATATTTCTCTGTTTCCTTATCGTGCTACTTCCCCTACTCTATAGAAAGGCTGGTTTAAAAAAAAGAGAGAAAATAAAATAAAAGAAAGCTGGTTTCCCTGCCAGCGCTGTGTTCTCTGCCAATCTGAACATCACTCTCTCTCCATCCTTAAGTTTGACAGGCCTGGCTTATCATCCCACTAAAAACCTATGACCTGAATTTCTATCCCCTCTTCTTGAAACGTTGACAAGATTGCCTCACTTTATTTAGCTCATGAAGATGCTGAAGCAAAAAAATCTATTACCTCGGATCTTTGAAGGAAAATGCCCAACTAACCTACCATATGGGAATACCAATGCAACTATACCGAGATCATTATCTCTGCTCCCCACGAGTGGAGAAAACACTACTTAGTCATTACTTGAAAAATTAATATCCAGTCCCTTTAAATATCTGGCAGGTCTGGTAAAAAATTAAGCATTTAATATAATTTAAGTATTTGGGACTCTGCAATTTGTGATAATATGGTATTAAATAAGAATAAGACAAACTGTTTGCTACTCTGGAATACCAATAAATGCCACAACTTGGATGAGCTCATTCCGTGTCAGGTTAAGAGTTAAGAGGACAAAAAAGTAAATGAATGGCTCCTTGAGAAGATCAAATGCACATAATGCTAATTCCTATTTTCTGTGCTACCCTACCTCTAAATCCCTCAAAGCAATTTCATCTTCAGGAACATTTTGTAAAAAGAGACAGAATACTTACATGCTCTCATTAGGAGAGATGCTATCATTTAGATAAGATCCATTGCTGTTTTCCATTTCTGCTAGCCTGATAAAAAACGTAAAAGCTCATTAAAACTTATGTGACTTCTTAGAATCTATTCAAGACCTAATCGAACATTCCTGAAAGCTAAAGGATAAATCATGTCAAGAGGAGAAAGAAATCCTTCAAATTAAAAGATATGTGTGTTGGCCTAACCATTTGAGGCAGTGACTGGTAAGACCACAGCTAGTTAGTAGCTTTACATTTATGCTATAAATTATAAGGGAAGTTGTATTTTGTTGTTTTCCTTTTTTTTCTTCACAGATCGATCTTCCTTTCTTTGAGACCAGGCCTTTGTCTTCAAAAGAAAAGCTTCCCTCATAACAATTATTGTTTGTACCTTACGCTACCCCTTATTTCTTAAGACTATTACAGCTTTCCATCGACGACAAACATATATATATATATATATATATATATATATATATATATATATATATATATATAGCTAGTTAATGCTTTCTACAGGTGATAAACATGTTCAGCAGTGAGAATATTGATAAAGGATGAATTCATAGTAAGTGTTTCTAAACATTCTGCTACCAATTTTTGCCTCTGAAAACCTCCTTCACCTCAGACAATAATAGTCTTTTTACAACTAAAAATAAAAAAGTTAATCAAACTCTTACGGATTTATTTAACAAGCATAAGATATCTCACAATTAGCAGTTCAGTTTTTAGGTATCAAAATTATCTCAAACACAAAGAAGGTGAGACAGAAAGGTCCAAGGATTAGGAAAATCAATTATTCTCTTCTTTAAGGCATATTATGTAAAATCAACACACAAATGGCAAGCCAATGCTTTCATATTGTCCACATAACACAGTATCATTTCTTCACATATCATGTTTGGTCTAGCAGTTTTCTAAGGTTATACGATTTCTAAGCCGATTGATCAAACGTGCTCAGTATACAAAACATAACAAAGCTATCAGAAATGTTTAAAGGCCAGGGTTAGGGGAGATTACTCTGGACTAATGCTCTTATTGGTGTCCAAAATCAACATGCAGTGGAATGGCATGCACGTTAGAGGGCAAGTTAATTAGTAGAAATCAGACAAGATTGGGGAAAAAAAAAAGATTTGTTTAAAATGATTATAGGTTAGCTTTCCTTGGTTAGTTACTTTAATCAATATTTGCCTGGCATTCAACTAGTCTCATACCTGCTAGCATAATGCTCAATGCGTGAATGAGTATCATCGTGTGAAAGCTGAGGGGACGAGGCAGGCCTATAAGGCAGAAAATGTGATTAGTTACAGATACCATCCATTAATGGAGAAAAAAAACCCCACCACACAGTTATGCTATATACATGGCCTAGAATGCTTTTAGTCTAATTCTATGGATAATGTACACATTTAGTTGTTCCTCCAGCTTAGAGATCATCCAGTATTTTAAATCCAAGTTTGAGAGGTGATTTCTCATACTTCTGCTTTTACCAAAAGGCCATAAAGAGAGATCAAAAATGTCTGTGGAAAGTTTCAGTTACAGAAAAGGTTGAGGGAGGCCATCTCTACGTGACAGTTTGTCCTCTTACCTTGTAATTGCTCATATCCTATAGTTCTGAAATTGTTTTAGCACTATGTGGCTTAGAATTTAACAGTTTACACCTGTGCCATTTATTAGGTCCCTTCTTATTTAATGGAAACTGTACGTTTGCCTAGTACATTCACAGTCAACAATTTTAGTTCCAAAGAGGCCCCTCCAGTTCATGACTTAAGATTCCGCGTATCAAGATGTCTTGGTCTGTGGAATTTTGTAAAGAAGGAATATATCTACCAATTTGGCAGCAGGACTATGTCATAGAATAAAACTGAATGACCCCAAATTATATTGTAATGTTTTTTAAAAGAATGGCTCAATTCAATAGAATTTATTTCTTATTAGGGATACTATATGCTATATGCTAATATACACAGGGGAAAACAAGAGAGGGAATTAATTAGCATAAATAGTCTCTATACTTTTTGGGTATAAAAACCTGTGTTGCTGTGGTTTTTCTTAGCTCCACAGACTAGAATTTTGGGAGGGGTAACGTTTTTTTTCCACCCTTTACACCTAACCTATTAATTATCCTTGAAGTTGTTATAGTAGCTTTGGATTACCCTTAGGGAAAAAAATCCATCTGTTTTGAAAACCATTTTGGGCTTGTGTTTTTTTTTTTTTTTTAACTGGACTAGGACAAAAGGTCGCTTCCATTTCTGTCCTGACACAGAAAGCCCTTAGATAAAGGCATAAATCCAAAGTCAACAGTAATCTACTCAGTGAGGACTGGTTTAGTCCAATCTCCAAGCGGCATTCAAAGACTTGATAGGAACATTAAGATGTTTGTTTTTTCTTACATTTAAAAAAAAAAAAGGAAAAACATGTAGTTGCCTAGGCTTACATAGGAAAGGTGCTAGAAATTCATATTTCTTAAAGAAGACACACAGTCATAAGATGATTACAACATACTACCGCAAATAACTAGGGGACTGAAATCTTCCCTGGGAGAGAAATGTGTTATTTATGAAATCAATGTTGTCTTGGTAAAGAGTCATCACCATAGTCAAATTTGGAATGAATTCTAAAGACGTTTAAACTATCACGTGGAAATAAAAGGATGACTACCCAATTTACCAGGCAGATCCAAAGATTTCCATGTGAGTCTTCACTATAGTTTTGGAGAGCCAATTAGAACCCTGGAGCAGCCCACTATTAGAAAAATGCTAAGGTTTGTTTTGAGACAGTCACTGCAAGTAAAGATAATTTAGTACTTGGATTACTTGGCTTATAAGCCCTATCTTCTGGAACACATCAGTCTTTCCATTATATTCTTCTTATAAACTGAAAGCTCACCATCAAGAAAAATATATGAATGTTTTTTCCCTTATAACAGTTGCTACCCTGGTAGTGGTACAGAAGACAGAAAAAAGCTGAGACCTTGGAGCATAACTATACCAAGAAAACTAGGCATGTAAATCCAAAGCACTTTAATAAAATCTCATACAGAAAATCTTATGCAGAGCTTTAATTCTTAGCCTTGAGGGTAATTCCATGTTATTTTTCTTATTAATGCACATAGCACCTAGCACAGCATGCATAAGCACAAAAACTCATAATAACAAGAAAACTGAAAAAACATATACACTAAGGGAGGTACTTGTTAAACCAGAAAATGAGCCAAAAGGGAGCACTGGTCAGAGAAGAATCATTTAGAGACCAAGAACTAGTAACAGTACAAAACCACTTAGTCCAGAAACAAAACTAAATGCCAGGCTTTCAAAAACACTTTTTGAAGGGAAGGTAAGAATACTCTTCTCCCTTCCCACTTCCTAAATACAAAACAATATACCCAGAAGGATTATTTCTATCACCGTTAATAGCCAATTCCATTCCACCCACCACCATCTTCTCTTTTGTGAAAACTCCACTAAGTTTTCATCCATTTAGGTTCAAAGCAAGAAGAGCTCAAAGAATATTGTTTGACTGTCTCATTTGTGGACAAACAATATAAAAGGTTTACGCTAGATTTAGTTTCAAGTAGTATGAGAAAGATGGATAATACAGGCTTTGTCTAAGGAAAAAGAAAATATCTGTATCTCAGTGAACTTCCAAATGTTGTGATTCATACTAAATGGATTAAATGCTGCTATCATCATAGCATTTCTTAACATCAGATAGACTTCTTGCAAAATAAAACACCTTAGGATCTGGCTCTTCTGCCTGTATAGGACAGCTTTACAATGTATTTTATAAATCATATAATCCTATGAGTAAAGACTAATAAAATTACTGGTATTAAGGAAAACAGGGACTTTAGTCTGCTGGGTTTGTTTTCTTCTCTTAAAATTAGAAGCTTCCACTATTTCTGAATAATCCAGAAAACTTTTTAGAAGAAAACAAAATGGGGGTTATGTTCCAGTTGTTAGAGAAGATATTTTAATAAAGGATGCTATTCATTTTAAAGTTCTCCAACGTTTAAGACAAACATTCTCCACTTAACATCAGTTACATTAAACTGATAGTCATGGTTTTTTCTCACGAGCATATATATAAAATAATAATCTTGCCTTCTTTCCTTTAAAGGAACTGTTAGTTATTCTGTGCTTATTATTTTGTGCTATCTCTAGCAGGCATTTTTCAAAATTATTCTTTAGCATATCTGTGATTTGGATTTTTTAATTGGGTAAAACGTATTCCAACCCAAAGTAAATTCATTTTTTTACCAGGATCCAATCAAGCTGAGAACTTCAGTGTATCAATTTTTTCAAAGCTTCTTATTCACGAAAGGGTCTAGCTTCTATAAACAAATAGACTACCCGGGTTAGGGGAAACAGTTACCCCTAAAATAACAAGGAATATCAGTGAATCTAAATAACTCCCCATGTTGTTTAAGCATGATGATTAAAGAAATCAGGTAGTTCACTACTTATAGCTCCCGTATCTCAAAATCAAAGGGCACAATATTGAAGCTTTAAAAAAAAGATGCTGTATACTTCCTTTAGGCCAATGAAAACTTAAAAATAAACCTGCATTCAGCATTTGCATTCATCACTACAGGATTTTTTAAAAAGGGAGATCTACTTTAAATTAAATTACATGGTAGAACAATAAAAAAGACCCATAAGAATAAACTGAATTCTTACATAAGCCTCTTTTCCAAATTGGTCATTTACCCCTTATATATAATAGAGCTGACTTTAAATACACTTAATAAAGCATACTTTGAAATACCAAAAATTTGTTATAAAAACCCCACACAATGACTTTTACAGATGCACACTTTGTTTGCTAATATATAAATCACAGACCATCAAAATGAGTTTTCTAACATTTTAAACTGAGATAAATAATTAGTGTATTTAATATTAGTATTATTAATACACAGCAATAGTAACAACAAAGACCTCAATACACTTTCCTCCCAGTGTAAACGTATAACTGCTTATGAGCTAAATATTTAGTTTGGAGAGAAGAGTAAAGTGAGTTTAGTTCAAAAGCGAGCTCATGTATATAAAGATTAGTCAAATAGCATGGGGTTACCTGATAAAAAGTCCACATAACTCATTGAAATTATTCATCCACACTCAACATCATACTACTATAAAACAAATTCTGCTGATACTTAATGGTCCACTCACTTACAGCAGGCTCTAAAGAATAAATCATCATCCTTTCAAAGGCCCTAAAGCATTGACTCTTAAGACCTGGGGCTAAAGAATGTTATGTAATCAGAAAGGTCTTCCCTGCTTACAATTGAAGAATATATAAATACATCTCCCAGGACTAAACTAACAACTCAATAATTTCTTTGATGTTCATTTAAACTCAAAGCCAGGATTTCTGCTGCTTCAAATTTGACCAGATGGGAACCTGAAAACCTCTCTGATTCTCCTGATCTGTAGTAGATGGCACTCTCCAAATCTTATCAAGGGAAGAAAAAAATTGAAATGAAAAAAGGAAAAATAATATGTCTTCAAAACGGAATAAACCAAATGAAAATCTGAAAAATCAGCAAGCGAATGTGTTGGTGGCAGCAGCACCCTTTAGCAGAAGTACTCACGCAGAATCTACCGGCCAGAAGTTGATCAGAGTAACAGGACTGCAAAACAAAAAATGAGGTGGTGAAGAGACACAGGCAAACATGGCTGCCAAAAAATTACTGAAAGGTCCAAATAAATAAAATCCAACCAATTAAGTATGAATCATGGAAAGCAACAGCCAAACAAAAGTGGAAAGTGAATTCAAAGAAAAACAAACAGTGGTGCGATTGCCACTGGAGTGATGGGAAAAAAAGGAGAAGGTTTCAAAGAGGTGAAGACATCATCCGTTTGATCATGAGAATCATTACTACTTACTGTGAAGTCATTTCCTGTGACAATAGTTTCTCTCAATTAGGAAAACAAAGTGACTAGATATGACCACACAATCAGATCCAAAAAAAGACACACATCTACTGATTTGCGAGGGAGGAAAATAAAAAGGAAATATTGAAATCACTCATTTGTAAACAGTCCCATATTTCTTAAAAGCCTCGTAAGACAATTAGCAGTTGTAACGCTGGGGTGTTCCCTGTGAGATCAAGTTTGACTTTTGGAAAAGGTAATTGTCCTGGGACAATTGACATGGGAAAATGGCAACTGAATGTCAGCTTGTTTTGCTCTTTTCAACTACAGTATATCTAGAGAAAGAAATAGGAGAGACTGTTTGCATTTGGGAGTGAAGGCGGGTATTCAGCTAAAAGGAGCTCAAATCTACATCAAACGAGAGTCTGTTGTGCTTTTGCCACTACTCACGTTTCCATGTTGTCCCCCTCTAAGACAGTCTGCACTGGCAAGTAGCCCATTCGGGGATGCTTCGCAAAATACCTTTTGGTTCGAAATTTGTTTTTTAGTACCTTGGCAAAGTCGCGAACATCTTCTCCTGATGTAGTCTGAAAGGGAAATCATGCGGAGATCAGACTTGGGAGAGTAGGACCTCAAGACAAAGGACTACTCCAGTGCTGTGCCTCAGGGCACTTGTTTTGTGATTTGGGAGACAGCAAAGGGTTTGGAAACCAGGCCTGGCATTTACTAGTGGGGTTAACTTGGGTGAGTGAGTTCTGTGCATATCCGAGGCTCAGACCAGCTGTGAAATGGGGGCAATCATACCTCAAGAAGTGGTTACAATGAATACATGACGTATCTCAACTACTGGGCTACCCAGTAAATGGTAGTTTATGGAAGTCTTAAAGTCGAAAAGTTCACGTTTACTCTGTTGCCATACTTTAGGGTATTTTAAGAACTATTTTGTCCATGCAGGTACCATGTTTCACCTACTAAATAACCTATTCACAGCACGGTTCATTCTACATCATCAAACACCTTTGCAAAAGGAATCAAAGCAAGGAAGACAATGAAAAATGTGGGAGGACCACTCTGAAGACGGAAGAGAGAAGTGCACTAAAGCAGAGCTTCTCAAACTTCGATGTGTATTGGGAACCACCTGCAGATCTTGCTAACACACAGGTTTTGATTTAGAAAAGTCAGGGAGTGGGAGGGGCCTGAGGTTCTGACCTTCTAATAGGCTCCCAGGTAACGCCAGTGCTGCTGGTTGACAGACCGTTCTTTGTAAGCAAGCAGCGAGTGTTTCAGGGACATGAGATTTATACCCAGGTGTGTCTGACCACCAGGTCTATCTATATACCCTTTCCATCTCACCACTGAATTTCAAGTTCTGTTAGCCACTGAACATTTTCCCAAAACATCTTAGAAGAAGGCTCCGCCTCTTAATTCTACAACCTCGGGCACATTATTTAACCTCAGGACCAGAGTCCTCATCTGTAAAAAGGGGGTAAAACATAATACCTATTTCACACAGAGTAGTTTACAAAGGTAAACGCCTAGCATTTGGTTGCTAAGTGTTAGTCTATAAAACAGATAAAAAGATGAGCAAGAGATCGAAAGGGGTGGATTATAAATTTGGGGGAACACACATTATACTCCCATAGCCAACATGCACCATGGCAAGAAAACCTCTGCATACAACTGCTAGGGATGTGCAAAAGAAATGTGAAAATGTCTTCCCTACAACCAATGCAAATGGAAGAAAAACCTATGTATTCATCCAAAAATATCTGTTGAGTGCCTACAATGGTCCGTGTGTACCAGGCATTGCCCTAGGCACGAGGGATAAGGTTAAGTCCCGATGCTTACAATTTGGAGCCACTTTAGCCGGGGAACATGTGGGGAACCCAGATATCACAGCATTATGCATTATCTGCAATCCTGTCCCAACCTTCTTCCAGGTGAACTAACGTCCAGGAGGCATCTGACTTACCGGGGTACAATATTCCACCATGGGATAGTGCATCTTATGGCCTTTTGCAACTCGACCAGAAAAAAAGCAACTTTGGCAGATGTCATAATTAAAGTGCTTCAGACTCCTGTACCTGGTAAAGAACAAAAACAAACACATATGTATTTCTTCCAAGCACATTCCCAAAGAACTCTCTTTAATATGCTGTCTTCCACACGCTGTCTTAATTCTAGAAACAGACTGCAATGTTCATTAATCCCACTAGGTAAATGATTAACTTCCTGCCTCCAGATTTCTCTGGTGCTTCTCCTACAGTATCAAAACATTTGGGCAGAAAGATTATCCTATAAACATTTGGAAGGAGGGGAGCAAACTAGGCTCTTATTAAATTCCACTAGGAACTCTTTCAGATTAAGGAAGAAGATGCTGGCCAACTTCCAGTCTTCTGAAGACCAAATACAGTAATGCCTTGGTTTGCGAGCATAATTCGTTCCAGAAACAAACTACTCATATTGCAAGATATCGCTCGTTTTACCAAGTTAAAATGTATTATTACTTTTGCACCAACCTAATAGAAATGTTTGCTTGTCTTGCGGAACACTCACAAACCAAGTTACTCGCAATCCGAGGTTTTACTGTACTAGAATTTGAAGGAACTTCCGGGAGACATAGATTAATCTATTACAGGCCCCCTTACCCATCATGGGGACAAAAGTTTTCTGATACAATTATTTTCAAAAAATATATAGAGAGATAAAGCAATTTCATAAGACAAAAGAAAATTAAACAAGAACTCTCAGTTAAAACAAATCTTGCTTTAATTACATTTTCTGATTGACATGATTCATCTAAAGAGAGTTACTTGGATAATATCTTTTATATGTCTCTCTTCAGAAATCCCTCACCACATTACCCACAAATAATAACTGAAGCCCCAAGAAAGGACAAAAATTGGATTAGATGAAAGAATTGATAATCTGTGAGTACTAGATGGTACATTTCCTCCCATTTGCAGAATACTGTATTCTTTGTTTCATACTCTCCCTGCCTTTTGCTTCCTGAGATAAGAATCTTAGCCAATTTGAACATACTCCCTTATGTGACATATGGGAATGTGGGGAAAAAGCTACCTTTTTTAGATCCAACCTTCTTTGGGGGGTGGGGGGGAGAGTACTGATTCCTAAAATAATCTAATTTGATAAGGGCAAAAGAAGTGAATGTGAAAATGCTCCTAGATCCTCCAAAGCCTTTTCCTCTTTTATTTTAATAAAAATTTCCCCATACACGAAATCTTACTAGTGAGGGAAGCTGAGAAAAGGAGGATACAACATATAAAGTTCTCCCCTGCGACTTCCGTTCCCCTACCCCTAGGGCATCATTCTGCCAAAACCCAGGAAGGAAAGAAGGTGTCCTTTGCAAGCTAGTTCTCTACTCAGTGTTGTCTATCTAGGCTTTGGGAACTTCTAGGGTTTTCTGTAAAAACCTCTTTGTAAACAGCATGGTTTGTAAGAACAGAAGCTCACAAATGATACAAAGTAGTTATCAGGCAACAAAGTACTAAAACAAGTCCAAGCTCAATCAGGAAGAGTATTTACTTAGCTGCTAAATAGATTCTGAACAAGCATGGGCTATATAGCTACTTTACAATTTTATGGCTTATTCATTGCTAAGGAAACCTTGATGTTGATCCAAATGTTTAAACACACCATCATTTCAGAATTTGGATTTGGGATTATTGTTCAATACGATGAATTCATTTAAAAATACCCTGTCTCCCCAAACTGGTCAACAAGGTGAAAGATTTAAGAGCCAATTGTTTCCCATGACAGTTTTAAGAATATCAGATTAATAACTTGCTATGTTTCCTATCTCTTTCACTTTGAAATTTATAAGGAACATTTTCTTTTTTTAGCTGCTCTGTGAATTTTTCATTTACTTGCATACTTTATAGTCCCTTAGAAGTTCATTAGGATACTGTGGAAAAGAGCAATCAGATTCACAGATAAAGAAGTTCTCGGTTGTTTAAAACAAGTAAAAGTCTTATTACTTTAGAGGAGGGAAAAAGTGGTACAAAGCGAGGAAGAGACTCAGCTACCATGACGGGTATTCACAATATATTTAGAATCGTCTCTTAGTTTTCTACTTGATTCTTGGGGTTTCTATAAGCAGAAAAGACTGTGTGGGGAGAGGGAGAGAAAAAGAGAGAATGAGAGAGAGAGAGAGAATGAGAACTAGAATGAATGTTTTGGTTCCAGGAAGAAGCCCCAGTTTACCTGTATACCACTGAAGGACAAACACTAGGTTGACAATTAAGTTCCTGAACTTGTTGCAATAATGTTGCTAACCTTTTTTTGATACCAGAGGGATTATTCATTATGAATTTGTACAAACTGGACAAACAGTTAACCAAGTTTACTATTTGTAAGTGCTGAAAAGGCTGTGTGAAAAAGTTAGATGACCTGTACTTTTCACCAACAATTCATGGCTCTTGCATCACGACAATGCACCAGCTCACACAGTACTGTCTGGGAGGGAGTTTTTAGCCAAGAAATAAATAACTGTGTTGGAACACCCTCCCTATTCACCTGATCTGGCCCACAATGACTTCTTTCTTTACCAGAAGATAAAGGAAATATTCAAAGGAGACATTTTGATGACATTCAGGACATCAAGGGTACTACAACAACAGCTCTGATGGCCATTCCAGAAAGAATTCCAAAATTGCTTTGAAGCATGGACTAGGTGCTGGCATTGGTGCATAGCTTCCCAAGGGGAGCACTTCGAAGGTGACCATAGTGATAGTCAGCAATGAGGTATGTAACACTTTTTCTAGGATGAGTTCGTGAACTTAATTGTCACACCTTGTATCTCGGTGGAGACAGGCTGTCAGTCTGTCCACCCAAGAAGTGGTCTGCGGAGCCGAAGAATGAAGGTGGAAAGGGACACCTGCCTAATGCGTCAGATCCACCCAAATAACCCAGTGATCAGGGAACTGACAGGAGGGATGGCTGTTCCAGGCTGATCACCTGATCACCTACCTCCTCTCCCACTCTGAAGACGAACAAGCTAACGGCAACCGGCACAGGAGGTAAAAGGTCAAGTCATAAAAAGGTGAGAAACGGTAAGAAAAAAAAATGACACGCGTTTGGTTCCTAATACCTGAACCCGATGATTGGACACTCCTTGCAGATGTTACACTTGGCCTGATGCTTGGCAGTCTCCGCAGCAGCCACTCTGTGCAGCACGGGCAGCCACACCATGGACTGGGGTTCCAGTCTCATCCAGTCTAGGAAGAGGGCCGCTTCAATCTCGGGCTTATTATTAGCCTGCAAAAACAGGAGAGAAAGCGAGGGGGCCGGGTGAAGAAGGCGAGACGAGAAGGTGAGAAAGCAAAGGAGCATATGTCAGTGGAGGTAATAAGTTCAAAGAAGGAAAAACCAGTAACTGCACCATGACGCCCACTTTTCCCAGCTGGTTTCTGCCACATGTCCCCTCCTAACATTCACATGGGTCACCGCACCTCTTTGGCTTGGGTACACTGCCATTACTCTGTTTGGCTACCGGATGACAAGAAAACCAAACCAAACAAACCAACTGAAAGCAAAATACACACCTGTGCGAAACTATATTTAGCTTCTGTTTTTGAACAGATATATGAGCTCGCCACAAGTAAAATGCAAGTGATTATTGATAAAATTTCAAAGGAGGAAAAAAAACCCTCAGGAACTATTGATTCCTCCCCCCCCCCCACCCCCTGAAAGAATCTATTTCTCAGTGTGTCATAGAATCATAATGAGAGGCTTTTAAAATTCCTCTGGTCCCAAAGCTTCATTTTGCAGACCAGAAAACAGACGCAGGTGAGAGAAGTAGTGTTTCAAAGGCCATATAACTAACTGGTGGCAGAGCTGCTACTCGAATCCAGATCTCCGGGTCTAGTGCCGTCTTCATGGTGACTTGTTGCCTCTTTGTCTCTATTTCTCTCTCTTTCAAAATCTAAATTTAATAAACTGCATTCCCCCTAAACAGTACAATGATGTTAGAAAATTCGAAATATATTTACCCACCACTTGATTGATGTATAACTATAGTCATGCATTTTAATTATATTCTGGTTGTTTTAATCCTATAAGACAGGGTTTCAATTTTTTGATATTGTTAGAGTGACCCATACATTGACCACTTTTTTTGTTTTTCATTGCTTCCTGCATCTTATATCTTCCTCCTGGGATTGGTTCTGCCTAAGTATATCCTTTAGAATTTCCTTTAGTAAGTGTCTGTTGGTGGTGAATTTCTCAGTTTCGCTTGTCTGAAAATATTTCTTTTTAATCCATATTCTTGATAGTTCTCACTGGGTATATATTTTTCATTTGAAAGGTTTTGGGGGGTTTTGTTTGCTTTTATTTTGTTGTAGCACACTGAAAAATGATTCTACTTTTATCCCACTTTCCCTGTTGCTGTTGTTAAGAAATCAGCAGTAAAGCTGACTGTTGCTCCTTTGAAGGTGATCTGTCCTTTCCCTATTTTGTGCTGTGTTTCTAGGGTTTTATTTACATTTTTTAGGATTCACTGGGCTTCTTGAACCTGTGGGTTAGGGACTTGAGTCAGCTCTGGAATCTTCTTAGTCATGATCTCAACAAATAGTGCTTCTTCTCCACTGCCTCTCTGCTCTGCTTACAGAAATCTGTGAGATAAATGTATTTTTTCGATCTAGCCTGCATTTCTCTGAATCCCTAGAGTTTTCTCCTTTTTTGTCCTTTGTGCTTCGTTCCTAATGATCCCTTCTGCCTGGGACTCTTTCCCTCTTTAGCGACACCCAGTCTGATGTAAGTCCATACAATAAGTTTTAAATTTTGGTTATTGTACTTTTTAATATTTAGAAGTTCTATGTGGTCATTTTTAAGGTCACTTCTGAAGTTTGTGGTTCCCTGTCGATATTTTTCAATGGTTTCTGTTGTTTTTTTTTAAACAGAGTAAACATAGTTTCAAAAAATCATCTCTGTCTAATGATTCCAAGAAATGAAATGACTGTGGGTCTGCTTTTGTGGTCTGTTATTTCTGCTGGTTGTTGTTCACTTTGATTTCTTGTGTGCTTATTATTATTATTTTTTAACCAGGTACTACATTAACCTTAAAAATATTTCCTGGAGATACTTTGAGCCCTCGACTGCAAATGCCTTCTTCTCCAGAGATGATTTCCATTTGCTTTTGCCAAGAACCAAAGAGGACCGCCTATTCTGAGACCAATTTAAACTGAATATATAACGGATATATAGTATCATACAAGCCATGAGTATCTCAACTACAAACCCATGTTGCTTCTCTTGGAAAGTGGTTTGCTAAGACAGACTATTCACAGACAGAAAGGCAGTCGGGTTTGGACCAACAGGTCACTTAACTTGCAACTCTCACCACTTAAGCAGTACTCTACTCATTACCTCTGATTTCAAATTTAACCACATTATAATGAGTTGTTTAACCTTGAATTTCCTACCTGCAAAATGGTATCAATTTACTGATAAAAGCTTTTGGTGAGCCCTTTTCTCTGTGTTGAGTGCCATCACATAGGTACTTTGAGGTAAATTAAAAAATAAAAATTAAGGGCTGGCTGAGTGGCGCGTTGGTTAAGAGCTGGCTTGGGATGCCAGCTGTGAGCAGCAGGGCTGCCAGTTCGGTTCCCACATGGGGCAGTGACGCTGCACCCTCTACAGGTAAGATGATGAACAACAGCTCAACCTGGAGCTGGGCTGCCGTGAGTCGCCGATGATGGCGTAGGCTGCAATGGGGCTGGCTGGCAGTGGGCGTGAACTTTCATGAGCTGCCGTCAGCGGCTGTCCAGAGGCCGGCAACCCATCTGCCTCATTCGGGAAGAGCGCAATGATAATACCAATATGGGCCAGTGAAGCGACGTCCTCCACAACTAGACTGAAGAACAAAAGGACAGCAACTTGTCTGTTCCCCTTCCCCGATTCCCCAATAAAATCTTTT